>NC_060287.1:10077432-10383208 GCF_021613505.1 Equus quagga | reverse complement strand
GTTCACTAGAGACAAATTAGCAATCTGGTTATATGCTGCTGTAAAAAACCACCTCGAACTTACTAGCATAAAGTCACATCAATTTTATTATGCTCATGGATTCTGTGGGTCAGAAATTCAACACACATCTGGGGTAGCTTGTCTCGGGATGTCTTCACAGCTGCTCCATGAAATCTGGGCCTCCAGCTGGGAAATTGTAAGTAGCTGGGGGTGACTCAAATGGCTGATGGCTGGAATCATCAGACTCCCATGACAGGCACTAAAGCTGAGCTCAGTTGAGACTGCTGACTGTCAACGAAAATAATCCACAACCAGTCTATAGATGAAAATTTGGGAGAGTTTATTCTGAGCTACAATCTGAGGACCATGGCCCGGGGCCTTTCTTCCCAAAGAAAGAAAGGGAACCGAAGAAGTGGGGTGCACAGAGTGGTTATATACCCCCAAATAGGATGTTTCACATATGATTGAAATGTCCCTTTTACAATAGTCGCAAGACTGCTCTGTTGGCACAGCGATTGATGGAAACAGCAGTTAGGTCTGCTGTCTCGGTGAACACAGCAGGGTGGCAGGTCTGTTGTCTTGAGCTGGGTGGTCACAGGTGAGCTGGGTGACCAAAGACAAGTGCAGCAATCAGTTCCTAGCCTAAGGAAAGATGCTTATCCTTAAGGAAATGCCAATGAGTGGGGAAGTTGCACCTTTATCTTAAGGCCATTTGTTTTTGCCATAGGAAATGTTTAAACCAGATATACAATGCATGCTCAAAAGCCATGGTCAGGCCCTTTTGGAAAAAACAAAGTCAGGCCGAATTAGGTTTACACCAAATGGCTTCCTCATATATTCCCATATATCCTATTACTTGCCATTTCTATTTGTCATGACTTACCCAGGATCTTTCTAGGTAGCTAGGCTTTTTATGACACAGCAACTGGGTTCCAAGAGTGAGCTTCTGCAGAGAAAAATGTCCAAAGAACCAAGAAGAGGCTGAATGGACTTTAATGATGTAACTTCAGAGATCAATAACCCTACGTTTTTTATTGAAACTGTGGGGGACTGGAATTGGCCACCACAAGATATGTCTCCTTGGCATGAGGATTATTTGGGGCTGGTTACTTTTAATAAACTGCAGACAGGAAAGCAAGTGAAAAGTAGAATTTACTTACCCTTTGTTAAGAGACATTTACATTGTAAAGGAAATCTCCATCTGTAAAGGTGTCTCCCTCTCTGTACCAGGAAGAAGAGGGGATGACCTTATCTCTAGAAACTCTTGTCAATGCAGAAGGCAAGGACTTAAATCTGCATTTGTTTACTGTACTTGTGTGGTAATCTCCCATAACTGGCTCCCCCTCCACCCCCAACATCCTCCTTTGTTGTTAGCTGAAGATGATATTTAAGGTGGTGGCTTCAGCCATTTTGGCAAGTTGCTCGGGTTGCCTGAGCCTCTCCCATGTATACATGTCATGAAGCTTTGTTTAATTTTCTCCTGTTATTCTGTCTCATGTGAATTTAGTTGGTTCTCTGGCCAGGAGAATCCACAGTGGGTAGAGGAAATGTCTTCCTCCCCTACAAAACAGTCACAAGCTTGCCATGATTCAAGGGGACAGGTCATAGACTTTGCCTCCTGATGAGAGCAGTGTCAGAGTTGGTAGTCACTTTTTAAAAATCACCACATAAACTATATATAAGGTAAAATAAAGATAGAGCACAGACTAACTACTAAATGTATGAGAAAGAATGAGTGTGTGTTGTGCATTTCAGGGTGCTTTCTATCATCCTTTCTCTCCAAGAAACAGTCCACATACTTCAGGGGTAACACATCAATACACTGCAGTGGGAGACTTGGTAGATCTAAGGGAATCCAGGCTTAAGTCAAACAGTACGTGGTATTTTTCTGGACACAAGATTGGTTCTGACAAAATCACATGTAACAATTTAGATCACTGGGATGCATTTTTAGAGAGTACTGAGTTTTCTTGCTTTTGTCTCTTAACCGCTAAATATTATCACGTGTGCCTTGAGGTTTGGTCTGCTATGGCCCAGTCATCTTGATAACAGATGGAGAAAGGAAGCAACATGTGAAACAAAGCAAAGAGATTCAAGGACAAATAGAGTCGGAGTCTTGATTGAGCCATGTTACTTCAGAGCTGTTTCATTGCACCTTTTCAGTTCCATCATACTATAAATTTATTTAATTGCTTAACCACACTGAATCGGATTTTATGTGTTTTAGGAATGTGTTCAGAAGCATAATTACTATCACTTTGTCTATATGAAAGAGAGAAATTAAATATAAAAGAAAACAGTTTAATCTCAAATCCTCTTAACATTTTTTATCAGTTAATCCTTTTATGTTTTTATTGGTTAATTCTTTAAATTTGTGTGATCCCAAAATTGTTTTAATTGGAGAATGATGGAAACTGGCCAAAAAACCCAAATAATCCAAATCACCTTTCTCAAACAAAACGTTTTTTAATTCATTTTTTATTGCGGTAACATTGGTTTATGATATTCTATAAATTTCAGATGTACCTGATTATATTTCGATTCCTGTGTAGATCACGTTCACCACCCAAAGACTAATTACAGTCCATCACCACACACATGTCCCTAATCACTCCTTTCGCCCTCCTCCCACACTTTTCCCCTCTGGTAACCACCAATCCAATCTCTGTTTGTGTGACTCTTGTTTCTCTTTTCTACTTGTGCATGAGATCATACAGTATTTGTCTTTCTCCCTCTGACTTATTTCGCTTAACATAAGATCCATCCATGTTGTCACAAATGGCAGGATTTCATTGTTTCTTACGGCTGAGGAGTATTCCATTGTGTATACCATATCTTTATCCATTTGTCCCTTGAAAGGCACCCAGGTTGCCTCCAAGACTTAGCTATAGTGAACAATACAGCAATGAACATAGAGGTGCATGTATCTTTATGCATTTGTGTTTTCATATTCTTTGGATAACTACCCAGCAGTAGAATAGCTGGATCATACGGTAGTGGTATTCTTTTTTTTTTTTTTTTTGAGGAAGATTAGCCCTGAGCTAACACCTGCCGCCAATCCTCCTCTTTTTGCTGAGGAAGACTGGCCCTGAGCTAACATCTGTGCCCATCTTCCTCTACTTCATATATGGGACGCCTGCCACAGCATGGCTTGACAAGTGGTGCCATGTCCACAGTGGGGATCTGAACAGGCGAACCACGGGTCGCCGAAGCAGAATGTGTGAACTTGACCCCCGTGCAGCAGGGCTGGTCCGTGGTAGTTGTATTCTTAATTTTTTGAGGAATCTCCATTCTGTTTTCCATAGTGTCTGCACTAGTTTGCACTCCCACCAGCAGTGTATGAGTATTCCCTTCTCTCCACATCTTCTCCAACCCTTGTTTCCTGTCTTGGTAATTATAGCCATTCTGACGGGTGTGAGGTGATATCTCGTTGTAGTTTTGATTTGCATTTTCCTTGATAGTTAATGATGTTGAATATCTTTTCATGTGCCTGTTGTCCTTTGTATATCTTCTTTGGAGAAGTGTCTGTTCATATCTTTTGCTCATTTTTTAATTGGGTTGTTAATTTTTTTGTCATTGAGATGTATGAGTTCTTTATATATTTTGGATATTAACTCTTTATCCGATATATGGTATGCAAATATCTTTTCCCAGCCTTAGATTATATTTTCGTTTTGTTGATGGTTTCCTTTGCTGTGCAGAAGATTTTTAGTTTGATGTAGTCCCAGTTGTTTATTTTTTCTATTGTTTCGCTTACCCAGTCAGACATGGTACTTGAAAGTGCACTACTAAGACAGACGTTGAAAAGCGTACTGCCTATGTTTTCTTCTAGAAGTTTCATGGTTTCAGGTCTTACATTCAAATTTTTAATCCATTTTGAGTTAATTCTTGTGTATGGTGTAAGATGATGGTCTACTCTCATTCTTTTGTATGTGGCTGTCCAGTTTTCCCAACACCATTTATTGAAGAGACTTTCCTTTCTCCATCGTATGTTCTTGGCTCCCTTGTTGAAAATTAGCTGTCCATAGATGTGTGGATTTATTTCTGGGCTCTTGGTTCTATTCCATTGATGTGTGTGTCTCTTTTTGTTCCAAAATCATGCTGTTTTGGTTACCACAGCTTTGTAGTGTATTTTGAAATCGGGAAGTGTGATACTTCCAGCTTTATTCTTTTTTCTCAAGATTCCTTTGGCTATTCAGGGTCTTTTGTTGTTCCATATAAATTTAGGATTCTTTGTTCTCTTTCTGTGAAAAATGTTGTTGGAACTTTGATAGGGATTGCACTGAATCTGTGGATTGTTTTAGGCAGTACAGACACTTTACCTGTATTAATTCTTTCAATCCAAGAGCATGGAATATCTTTCCATTTTCTTGTGTCTTCAATTTCTTTTAACAATGTTTTATAGTTTTCAGTGTACATATCTTTCACCTCTTTGGTTAAGTTTGTGCCTAGGTATTTTATTCTTTTTGTCGCAATTGTAAATGGGATTGTATTCTTAATTTCTCTTTCTGCTGCTTCATTGTTAGTGCATAGAAATGCAACTTATTTTTGTATGTAGATTTTGTATCCTGCAACTTTACCATATTCATTTATTATTTCTAAAATTTTTTGATGGATTCTTTAGGGTTTTGTATGTATAAAATCATGTCATCTGCAAGCAGTGAGAGTTTCACTTCTTCCTTTCCAATTTGGATACTTTTTATTTCTTTTTCTTGCTTCATTGCTCTAGCTAAGACTTCCAATACTATGTTAAATAAGAGTGGTGAAAGTGGACATCCTTGTCTGGTTCCTGTTCTTAGAGGGATAGCTATCAGTTTTCCTCCATTGAGAATGACAGTAGCTGTGGGTTTGTCATATACGGCCTTTATTATGTTGAAGTACTTCCCATTTATTCAGGATTTTTATCACAAATGGATGCTGCATCTTGTCAAATGCTTTCCCTGCACCTCTTGAGATGATCATGTGATTTTTATTCTTCATTTTGTTAATGTGATGTATCACGTTGGTTGATTTGTAGATGTTGAACCATCCCTCTATCCCTGGAATAAATTCCACTTGATCATGATGCATGGTCTTTTTAACGTATTGTTGTATTCGATTTGCTAGCGTTTTCTAGAGAATTTTTGCATCGATGTTCATCAGTGATATTGGCCTGTAATTTTCTTTTCTTGTCTTGTCCTTGTTTGGTTTTGGTATCAGGATAATGCTGGCTTTGAAGAATGAATTAAGAAGGTTCCCCTCCACTTCAGTTTTTTGGAAGGATACATATTAAGTCTTCTTTGAATGTTTGGTAGAATTCACCAGGGAAGCCATCTGGTCCTGGACTTTTATTTTTGGGGGAGGTTTTTGATTACTGTTTCGATCTTCTTACTGATGATTGGTCTATTCAAACATAATTAAAAATTAGTCTTTGGGCTCATCTAAATCTATTTTAATGTCAAAATGTATTCAACACGCTTTTTTTTTTTAAGTAAAAGGGAGTACAATTTTGGTACAACCCAAGCTTTACGTATTATAAATGAATTGATGACTTCCTTTTTAGCCTTCATAATCCAGACAAAACATCTCCTCAATTTCTGTTCAAAGTTTCAACAAGCTCCTTTACTGCCATGTGCCATGTGCTGTGATCTGAATGTTTGTGTCCACTCAAAATTATACGTTGAAACCTAACTCCTAGTCTAATGGTATTAAGAGGTGGGGCCTTTAGGAGGTGATTAGGTCATGAGGGTGGAGCCCTCATGAATGAGATTAGCTCTGCTATAAAAGAGAGCTCAGAGAGCTCCCTTTCCTCTTTTGCTCTTTTACCATTTGATGACATGTGAGAAAGAGGGCTGTCTATAAACCAAGAAGCAGGCTCTCACCACATGCTAAATCTGCAAGTGCCTTGTTCTTGGACTTTCCAGCCTCCAGAACTGTGAGGAAAAAATTTCTATTGTTTATAAGCCACCCAGTCCAAGGTACTTTTGTTATGGCAGCCTGAACAGACTAAAACACATGTAAATACTTGTACTATGTGATTCACACTTTGCTGTGTGTGTGTGTCTGCCTCCCGTTACACTGTGAGCACTTCTACAGTGTATTCATGTTTGTTCTTAGCACAAAATAGAGGCTCAGTAGACTGCTGAATCCATGAATGAATGCTTAGATTGAAATCAGGAGAAGGAGCCTGAGAAAAAGTTTATAAGTAACTTAATCAAACTCTTTTGATTACCTTGTAGAGGGTGTCTAATTTTTTCAGGAAAGTCTGGTAGTCATATTTTTGGCACCATATTATATAGCAGGAAAAGAAATAGAGTTTATTCAAAATGATTGTTTAATTATGCACACTTGAAACATCTGAGGCTTAATTAACAATGGTTGATAGTAAATCATCCAGATAAAATATATTAGCTTCCGAATATATGCTAATCCTATGCAGAGGTGCATTATTAGTCTAAGTAATTTATTATTTTTCTTGACTTATTTTTCCCCACAGCATTCAAGCATTCAAAATGGTAAGGTGTTACTTACTAGAAATGTCTTAGCCCATTTGAAAAAGACAGATTTTAGAAAATGTTAAAACCTCTCCAAAAGATTCCTTTTTCCCATCGAGAGGCAGAAGTAGAGCAATGGGATTGCAAGGTTAGGCAAGCAATTAAAAATTCTGCCTTACAAAGCAATGTTGTACGACCTTGAACAACTTCTCAAGTCTTTCTGATAAAATAAAGGTACATACACTTGGAAGGTTAAGTTGACTTTAAATCAAATTGTTAAACTCCTTTAGTTTTGAGGATGTTAGTATGACTTCTGTATCTTATACACGTATAAGTGCACAGTTACTATGTTTTGGAAATTATCATTAACCTTTTTTTATTTTTAAAAGTGGTCTTTGGAAGTCTAAGCAATATTTTGAAATTTATATATTAATTAAAGATAACGGAACTTTTAAATATCTGGTGACAACAGCACCTTTAGCATCTATTCATCCATCTCCTACTCCCAACACAGACATCTTTTTTCCCCATTTCAGTTATAATTAATTTAAGAAAAGAAGTTGGATATTGTTTCTAAAGTTTGTTAACCAGATTCTCATTCCTGAGAGGCAGTTTCAGTTTCTCGAAAGAGCACTGGACTTGAGGATGGATTTATATCCACATTTTGCTGATATCTCCCTATTGAGAGTTCCAGAAAATGTCATAGTCTTTCAAAATCTTGGTTTTCTTATCTGTCAAAAGGGATTAATCTTAGCCATTTCAAACCAAATTTGGCAAAAATTCAATCTGATTACATATAATCATAGCAGGTACGCAATAAATGACTCATTCTTTCCCATAATCTATTTATTCATAATTTACTTCCTGTGGTATTCCCCACAGTAACTACTCCAATGCCTTTCACTCCCCAAGTCCTTACTGATGTGCTGCATAATTTTGTCTTGTAAGTTTGAAAACAGAATTTATATGAAGAACCATTAACTTAACTTACTCTATCAGCGCCTCCCCAAAATCATAGGCACACACATAAAATGAAGAGGCCTTTAAAGATAATTTACACATAACCTTTACAGAGAACAAGTAGGTAAGATATTGCATATATAGTATCTAAACTCCCATAATGTGAAAAACACAAGGCAGCCTATTATAGGGATTCCATATAAAAGCTTAAGTTTTCATTAGGCTGATCTAAAAATGTGCCCTTTCTAAACTATGTTCAGGGCTTTCCTAGTGTGGCAGCCAGGGTAGATACTTGTGCAGGGCCTCTGTTTACAGAAGCAATTTAAGTCACTCCAAATTAGGTACATTAGCACCGTTTTGGTAGCACAAGATCACTCAATCTTATGAAAGAAAAATGCCAGCCAGTGTGAACAACCCACGGACCAGGTACCCTTCTGGAACCAGGGGGCCAGTTACATGGCCCCAGGAGGATCCCATAGACACTAATTCTGAATCTACTTGGGTATTGACCCCACAGGGGGCCAACATTGGTCCTGGCACTCAGCCTTGATGGCACTGCCTGCCCTGCCCAGACTCAGGCACTGGAGGAGGATTTAAAAAGTTTTAAGGACGGCACTCCAAAGTACAGGAGACCACTGAGGTTCAGGGTGGGGACAGAGCCCTAAGTTGTGCAGGTTACTTTTGTTACTCTCTGAAGCTGAGCAGGTTATAGAAGTCACTTAGATGACAGGTATCAAAAGCTCTGCTTTACGCAAAGTTGAAAAGCTCAGAGCTTGTCTCAAGTGGAAGAAGAATTTCTAAAACCTCAAAGTCTAACTTCAGTCTTAATATGTGGAGTTAATGATTATGCCAAAGATCTAAATGAAAATCAGTACCAAATCCATAAATACTTTGAACCCAATTTACTTAAGGCAATGGGCTTTATTAATGTTACAATGTTTCATGAACCATAAGACTCCATTGATTCTAAGAGCTTTATTTTATATACCACTGTGAAAACACTACTAATTGTAGTTAAAATACAAAGCCTCAATAATCATCTCACCAGGCAAATAAGTTGGTTATACCATCCTCAACTTTGTTGGAAATTTCTTTCATGTTATTCTGAGGGATTTGGTAATTTATCCTGCATTCATTTTCTTCTCTGTGTGTGTGTGTGTGTATTACAAGGCACAACTTTAATTATTGTGGATACTTTTCTTTTTTAGGTACCGTAAAGCTTATTGCTTTGCTAGAAAATGCACAGTTGTAGTTATTGTAATGGCCCAGTTCATGCTTCATTACTGTTTTCATACCTTTGCTTTTGTTTTGTTTCAGTGCTGATAATTAAAAATTTTCAGAATACGTTAAATGGTAGTTAAATGAAACACCCATAGTACCAACAATTGACAATTTGTAAGAACTCCATCAATGTGAAAATAAGATGAATACCCATGACTAATTTTCTCCATGCACAGTATGAAAGAAAATTTCTATAGAATTTGGAAAAAGGTAAATTGAAGATTGCTTAATTTTTGATACCATGCTAAAACATTTCCCAAAAGTCTTGCTTGCGGCATGTGGGTTTGACGACTTCATTGTGGCAGATGGTTCCCTTTGAGCTCAGACTCATCTCATCATGGCACCTCCCTATCTCAAACACAGGCCATATGCATGTCCACCTTCTGCCTCAGGGTCTCCCACTTGGTCTGCTTGAGAGATAAATCCCCCAACCCAGCAGCAACATGCAACCATTGGGGAACCAGAAACAAACTGATAATGTTCCAGGCTCCCATCCTTCAGTTAAGGATTCTGGGAGGCATTCTGTCTGCTTCTTGGATGAACCAGTAGAGTCCCCCTGGAGGCCCCTCCGTTGATTTTCAAGGACCTACATTGACTTCTCTCATTTCCTTCCCACCACCACACCCCTCCCACTTCCTGGGATTACCTCTCAAGTAAACTGTTTGCACCCAAGTCTTTGTCACAGGTTCCAACTCTGGTGAAACAGAGACAAGACTAAGTCACTGTTTAATCTTCATTTTGTTCTTTTTGGGGAATGTAAATTATCAAAGTATATTTTTAACTAATTGTAAAAGGTAGAGGTGGATATTTCATGTGACTCTGAAGGTTAGTGTTATGACTCTCTAGGTTAGCAGAGATGTTAATGCCGTGCTTGTATTGCCCTAGAAAAAGTCAACCAACTTAGTAATCATCTTTACGTGCCCTCCATGACTGTTCGGGAAATGCTCTTTGTCTTCCTGCTGATTCCCTTATTAACGAGGAAAATAAAGTTTGACACGTGCTCACTGTTTTATGAGACACGATTTTTACAGGAGGCAATAAAAACTCCTCATGACTGTTGCCTGGCTGAAGGTGATTGTAAGACACTGCTGACTGTGAGATTCCTTCTAGTTTCAGACACACTACAATGACACTTATACTTGATTTGTTGGGTAACTGTGTTCAAACTTTTTTTTAACATAAAATTACCTGAGATTGTCTCAGAAATGCAAATTATTAGGATTCACCTCCTGGGATTCTGATTTAGCCAGGATCACGAGAGGAATCAGGAATTGACATTTATAACCGGAAGACAGATAGTCATGGACATCACTTTGAGCTTGGTACCTCCAGAGAATAGGCATCTTTGAAAGTATTTTTCAAATATTCGTTTATTGTCTTCTCTCTCATGGTCATTCAAAACAGGGAACAAGGCAAAGAGAGAGAAAGTCAGACAAAGAATTTAACTTTCTAATCTACTTCAATAGCATAATGCTAATTAATTAGTCTAGTTTGTTCTTAAGAATGACAAGACACTTTAGTGAGAAAGGATTATCTACTTCTTGAAGAATAAAGGAACATTTGTTTTCTCATGTAACCTCTGAAATATCCAAAAAAGGTTCAGGATTTGATTAAAAAGTCAATTTACTAATTCAAAATAATTTTATGTATTTGCATTCCTAATGTGAGCAAATCTTTTATTTTTAAGCCCAAAATCTCTAATTTCTTACATTCCATTTCCGTATATTCTACATTTTTGTTAATTGTGTATTAATTTCTTTAAACCACTAAATCAGAATTTTATAGCTGGCACACAGGTGCTAAACAGCTCAATTTTGGCAGTGTTGGCATCTGTCTTTTGTAGTGTTATTTGAATTCTTCATGTTTTATCAGTTTATAAAAATGAGGGAATAACAAAAATTAAAATGCTGCTGAAAATGATATGTCTAGGGCAGAGACAGCAGTAATTTGGTGTGTTACAGACAAAACGTTGCCTTAATGAGAGGACACTGAACTTTGTAGGTAGCGTATGTTCATATCGGGGAAAAAACAGGTGAACAGCAGTACCAAAATAGAACTAAATTTAGGCACCCTAAACCAGAAGTTCCTTAAGGCTCTTGGTTGGTAGTTGTTATAGATTTCTTGATGAAAAGAAAGAGGTCAATGTCCTTCTTTCTCTAGAGAAAACTTCCCTAAGACTTTTTAATACTAAAGTGATCTTTACACTCCCATGCTCAATATTCAGTCTGTTCTGTTGCCAAATCCCTGTTTTTTCACCATTTAAATTTCTCTCTCCTCAATTCTCTTGAAATAAGCTGAGAAAACTAGAATTTGAGAAAAAATTCTATTTTCAAGTGTAACCTGTTTTTAATGTTCTCCTTAATCATATCCTTTTGTAGCAAGATCATGTTTTGAAATATTAACAGACGTTGCACCTGTTATAAGCTATTTCCTGCTATTCCACCCCACTTTAGGCAGCTGAGAGGGTTTTCTCTATACACTGTCCTCAGATGGTTGCCAGAGAAGTGCCAAGGGATGGTTACCAAGGAAAAGCAGTTCTCTTGGGTTTCAAAGTTGATTCTTGAAATAACTTCTTGAACTAGCAGAATGAAGGCTGAGTTGTAAGAGCTAAGGTCTTGCAAATCAAAGACCAGGCATGCAAGCAATATACGTAATAGTTTCTCTCCCTCCGTCCTTGCATCCCTTCCTCTCTTCCTCATTTCCTCTCACTCTCTCCCTCCCTCCTTCTCTCTGTCTCTTTTTATCCCTCTTCCTTTCTCCCTCCCTCTCCATCTCACTGGGAAGAGAGAAGTAAATGTGAGGTGGGGCAATTAAATATGGTGAGTGTGTCCCTGAAGTTTCTGATTCCTGTGCTTCTCACCTCCTGGTCAAGTAGGGTTTGGGGACTCTGAAAGGAAAGTGATCTATCCAGCATCTTCAGTCAACACCAGAGTGGCAGAAGGTATTGCTTAAGAAATATTGAGCACTTACTTATACTTTACATATATCAGCTCATTTAATCCCAACAGCCTTATAAGGTAAGTATTATTAATATCTCCATTTTATGATTAAGGCACAGATTCATTAAGTAACTTTTTCATGTTACAGAGCTGATAAACTCAAGAGCCAAGATTCAAGCCCTGATGGTCTAGATCCAGAACCAAGGCTCATTTCTTCTAAACTGAAGAAGTAGCCATCATCCCTCCCCCAATCCATGCACAACCCAAATATGGCAAGCAGTCAAGGAGACACAGTGGTGTCTTGTGAGGCCCTGAAGAAGGCCCCCACACTCAAGTCTTCGGAGCCCCAGCATGGCACAGAAGAGCATACACAATTCCCATTCCCTGCTCCCTACACCCAACCTACATCAAAAGGCTTAGAAATATTAGGAGAAGGTCAATGGATCATAAGGGGCATCGAGGTCGCAGAGGAGGATGCAGAGTAAAGGTTCTGACAAATGAAGACCATTGGAAACTTGGAAAACAGCAATGATGCCAAAAGCCCCTACCATCTGACCCCTCATACTTTCTACATATGAAGACAGCCTCTGGAATTTAGATGGCACCTTGCAGAGAAGCAAGGGAGGAGAAAATCCAGACTCTGTATCTGAAATGACCAAGAAAGTCAGAAACGATTGAACTCACCTCGAACCAAGATGATTTCTTCCACTATGCAGAACAGTAGACTGAAATAGGCACCAGATCTAGTTATTCAGAACTCAAGTGACATACTTGCACATCCAAATTGTGAAATATGTGCTGAAAATACCGTATCACCACCCATTGTGTGGCCCTCAGGAATTCAAAAGCAAGGAAACAAACAAAAACACCAAGAATTTATTCCACAATTAGGTATTTCACAGTGAATTTTACTCACTGGAAATGGAACTACCCCCATCTTTGTACCACATTTATTCTTTGACTTTTTTTTTAACTCTTTGCAAGATTTTAGGAAAAAAACTATGTGTGAAAAGCAGGAATGGCATGTGTGCAATGAATTTCAGTCCATATATACAGCAATATCTTGTATTGTTTTCGTGTTTTACAGAGTCCAAGTCATACACATTAACTCAGTAAATCGTGACAATAGCTCCATGAGGTAGGTATTGTTGAATTACAGGTGAAGTACTTGAGACTTAGAGATTAAGTCACATGTCCAAGGAAACACAGCCCATGACAAAACTAGGACTCAAATCCAGGCCCTCTGATACACAAAATTTGTATTCATATCATATACTATAAATAAAGAGAGAGACTAAATTATTCATAGTCAACTCACCAAGAGAAAAAGAAAAATTAGGCCATTAAATGTCTCTCCAGTTTTTTCCTTGAAACAGCTTGGAAACTGACTTATTGACTATGGACCTGCTCATCTCTAAGTAGACCCTGATGATTACTTCATTTTTGTAAAGTTAAATTTCAAACTACAACCCCTTTTTTCAGTTTTTTCCCACATTTTCAAATTGTGAACACAAAATTTAACAATATATGTCATAGGAAAAAACCTTCACTAGATTCCATTGCTCTTGGCACTTCTAAGACATGATGCCCATCTCGTCCATCCAAAGTAGAATATTTAAATATGATTTTAATGAACAATAATGTGCAGCCTGGTATATGATAGGTATTGCATTGTCAAAATTTCACACAAATTTGTAACAAGAAAGCAGATAGTTACTGATAAATATTTTGGATTTATATAATTTTCTTGTTGACAGAAAATAAGTGGTCCAAACTTTATAAGTCACATTCATCATAGTTGAATCCTAATTATTTCAGAAATAGGTTAACTGAAATTCAGATGCACATACATAAGCATTTTAGTACCTCCTTAACATTCAAAGTTATTCTCTGATCAAATGACTAACTTTTAGGTTTTGATTCATCTTATATCTTTAATTTCAGTGGAGCAAAATGAGAACTTTTCTTTACAAGTAAATCTGCCTATTCATAAAACAGAATTTTTATTCATCTGATCATATAGTGGTGAAATGTTAAGACAGCACAACTTTGTGATTAAATGGAATAAATTTGATCACACAATGAAAAGAAAAGAAATCAATACAAGAAAGAATGATGTATTTGAGAACATTTTTAATAAATAATGTGACAAAATTACTTTTCTGATTATTGGATTTTCAGTATGCAAAATTATGGCTAAAAATAAGAGGCTTCTTACATGAACATAATGAAAACATTAATCACATGGATTGTTCCCTTAGTACTGCACATCCTTTCTATGTAACTTTCAAATTACCTAAGTGAACACATTTAGTTTTTGGTGAATACCAGCTTGTTTTTTTGTGGTTCAGTTTTGTTTGGCTTAGTTTTCCATTGGGGTCAGGCCTGATACCTGTGTATGAATAAATGTACACTTTTTCTTCAAATAGCACCAATTATAAAGTCCATGAATTTTATATAACGACAAGAAAGGATCATAAAAATCTACAGTCAGAGGGCATCATTTGACAATTCAAATCAAGTAATGCCTCTCCTTGAACTTATAAGCAAATCTTGTAGGTTTCAACATTGGCCACAACAAACTTAAGCCTTTTTTCTTTAAGTCCAAGAAAAGCAAAGAACCACTGGGTTCATGGCCCACAATAAAGTATGCACGTTACCTCACCATCTGTCATCATTCAAATATTCCAAATACAAACATAGAGCATTAACAAAACAGGTTAAAAACGCTTCTCAACATTTTTTTCAATAAGACAAAAAAGGTTAATAGTTACAATGGTTTACAAATAAAGTTTAGTGATTGTGCTTTTAAAACCAAAAAAAAAAAAAAAGATTAAAAACAGTGCATTACAAAAACAAAAATCAAACTTCCTTAAGTGGCACTTCTGCAAGTTGAACTGACACTACCAGAAGATATTTAGGCCAGTTAAGATAGGGATGTCCTTATTCAATTGGTGGTTAAAAACATCCATTTGTTGGCATTATGCATTTGTAATTTTTTTTTTTTTGATTGAAAAATAGAACAAGGTTTTTGCTAGGTTTACTTATGACAATGACTAGACAACCAGAGATCCAACTGGCTTACCCCTACTTATCCAAAAGTACATTTCCAATAAGAATATACTTCAATGATTGAAATGAAGACAAAATAAAGTACCACCAGGGGTTGCAAAGAGTATATATTTACAATGTTTCTACCCCATTCAAATTGATTGTGGTTGTTCTGCATATGTTATATTTTGATTTTCTCCCAGCAGAGGGTGGTATGAAAGACTGATTTTAAAATCATGTTAAAATGAAGTATGTTTTAAGTCTCATTAGCAGTTGGTTATAGAAAAATTATATCTTGAGAGCCCTTGGCATGAGGTTGATTAATCAACTTTGTATCTTTGATCAATATTTTGCTGTAAATTGGCTGGATATATAAGCAGTGCAATGCCATATCTCAGGGACAAAAAGCAAAGGAACCATTTTGTTCTCTCCTGCTGGCTGATGACTGAAGCAAGAAGTCAAGCACTTCCCTTTCTGGAAGTACGGCGTAATGGTTTGTTCCAACAGCAAGAGGAATAGGGAGGTTCTTCAGAGGGATAGGAATCGAACAACAACAATAAAACCTCAATAAAATTTTAAAAATGGTGTTCCAATAAGAGGAATAAAAACGACAATTTGCACACTCTGATTGCACTGAACATTTTATCTGGCGTCACGTGTCATCAGACATGAGGCATCTTGAGTGAACATTTTCATATTAGATCTCACAAGCCTCTCTGGTTGTCTTCAGCTTTCAGTTTCCTGTAAGAGATAAGTTATTGTTAAATGTGAAAATAAATCTTACAGTGTTGTCATATTTATTTAAATGTCTTTATTCTTACAGTTCACGTTTCTTCATTCATTCAATGGCATACACTGGAAAGTGCTCATGGCAACTAATTCATTTGTCCACTTTTGTTGGTTTTTGATAGCAAATTCAATAGTTCTTTAACAAGTACCACACTATGGTACTTGGTGTTGGGGAGAGTGGTGCAGGGGAGAGAGGACTAGGAGGAGGCTGAGTTCTCTCCTCCCCACAGCCCCAACTCAACATTAAAGCTCAACTTTTATTGGCTTTAAGTATTAGAGTTATTTACAACAACTTTTCATCCCCCTAAAAGGCTCCTCTACTTAAAAAAAAAAAAGACTTGAAAATCAACTTCTCTAACAGCATTTGCAGGAGGAGAGTCTTCTCATTCCACACCTCAAAATCCAAATACATTGGCATTATAGGAAAATCAATTAGACATAATTACTTATAATTTTTCATCTTCTTTTATAAAAAGTTGAAGTTTAACAATCTAACACTCTACTCGAGATTAAATATATTTTTAAGAAGAGAAATTTCTCCTCGACTTTTTTTTTATTAAATGAAGAAAATACAAACTTAAAAACAGGAGGTGACTTTATAGCAGGTTATGATTTACTGTCAATTCCATCTTGTATCGCTATCTATAGATTCCAACAAAGGAGGGTATCTTTTACTCAAGAAGTCTTCTCCTCCATCTGGGAAGGTCAGTGTCAAGTATCAGGTTCCCATTTTCAGAAGAATGAAGGTGGAAGATAGTTGGCCAAATCAGTCAGATTAACCCCAATAATCACTAGGGTAGCAGATAACACAGGTAGAACACCCTCACTGATATCATATCACTGTCACTTTATTGGGTTTTTGTAAGCTACTACAATACTATGAATTAAAATAATCTAGATCAATGTTCTTATTTCCCATCAACATATCTGCCACGTAAATTTCTTATCTGAATATCTGCATATGAATATGAACCACAGATCAAAAAAGAAACCATTATTACCATTTAAAACTTTGGAACACATTTCAAGAAAATCATTGAATTCTCAGAATTTCAGTTGCTAGCATCACTAACATTAGGGTTTGGGATAAAACAGTAACATTTCTGTAGACTGTTGGATATTCCTAATTTGGAGGCTAATATAAC
The DNA here is from genome assembly GCF_021613505.1 of Equus quagga. Classification (NCBI taxonomy): domain Eukaryota; kingdom Metazoa; phylum Chordata; class Mammalia; order Perissodactyla; family Equidae; genus Equus; species Equus quagga. The sequence goes on along the minus strand of NC_060287.1, from coordinate 10,366,570 downwards.
AACCAGAGTAATGTTGGGAAACAAAAAAAAATTATAGATACCTCTAATTCTTCATTATTTTCTTCTCCTCTTTCATATCCTCCAAGAATTTGCATTTCTGCAATATTTCTTCGACCTACATTTGCTTGTTCTCTTTGTCTGCTTCCTGATCCTCTTGATGACATTGAGCTTGAAGAGCTAGGATCTCTGGGATTATTTGATGTCGGAAAAGTAGGTCTACAGTAGGGTAGGATATCCTCTGTGTAGTGAAATATAGTAAGTGCATATGAATACCATTGTACACTTTTATTGCATAATGTGTCACTCAAGTCTACAAATCTCAATGGGGAAGCATGAGTGTTTTTGAGGAATAAATGAGGACATTTTATAACAATAATGAATAAGGCAGCACTATCTTTTGAAAATAAAAACAAGCCTTGTTTGTTTCCGGGTAGTGGTTGTAATTTAGGTTGATTCCACTCATAAGCTCTTGTCCACCTCAAAATCACTTGGGATCCACATTATTGAGAGAGGTAAACGAAACCTGGAGTCAGACTTGGCTTCCAGTTCTATCCTTCATTATGTGATCTCTGATTATTTTAGGCTTTAGTTTCCACTTTTCTAAAAAGCTGACAAAAGTATCTACACCCAGAGGAGCCCCTAGTGTCGATGTAAAAACAGATGAGATATTAAACCTCTACGTAAACTATGAAGGATTATTATAAGGCATTGATAGAAGCAAAGGCCAGTCTCCTTGAACTATCAAAACAGACTCAAGCCCAAGTTTGCTTCCCAGACACCAAGACATCAACTTCCATTTCACATCATATTTACATTGTGAAACCCTGAATCTCAGAAGCCTGCCATCAGTGCTAGCTTCAGAAAACAAGCTACTCTGGTACACTGCTGCCTCCTGAATTTCTACCTCCATATGGCTTTAAATTACGTGCTGCTTCTACTGAGGCATCCTTCAACTGCTCACTTCTCTCCAAAGCCTGTCCACTCTGCCCTTGGACATGAAATACATAAAAAACCAACTCTTCTGCATGCAGTTTTGTTTTCCTCCCCTAACTGCTTCTCCTGTCCACACTGCCTGAATGAAATCTGATTTCCCCCGAAGTTTCCACTGAAGTTCTCTCCAATGGAAGGAGGAAGACCTGCCTCTGGCTCATTAACACCAGCTCTAAATCATTGCTTCTCCATCCTTACCCAAAATCATTCTCCTCCTGTGGGCGCCAAGCAATCTACTTATGTGGCTTGCACAGTCCTCTTTGATAGTACCTTTCTCTTCCATTCTACTCATCACAACTTTCACTCCTGACGCAGACCAGACTCGCTGGGGTTTCATGATCAATGAAGACCACTACTCTTGCACCCCAGCCTCACAGCACTTGTTCCTGTGACCTTCATCTTCTGTCCCTTCTTCATCAACCTTTTTCCCTCTATTGACTTTACTTTTTGAAAAACTACAATATGATAAAATCTCTCTCATGCCAAAAATTTTCCCCTTAAGCTTGTGCTCTACACTAATCAATACCTTCTCTCTCTTGTCCCTGCTCAGCAAAGCTGTTTTTTTTTTTTGTTTTTTTTTTTTTTTTACTGAATTTGCATTTTTAGTCACTGAAAGTTTTTTCAATTATTTTGTTGAGGTCATAATGGTTTATAACATTGTGTAATTTCCAGTGTACATTATTATTTCTCAGTTTGTGTATAGACTCAGCAATGCTTCTCGAAAAGCAATTTGAACTCAACATGGTAGTCACAATTCCCATTCACTCTTTAGCCCACTGAAATCTACTTATGCCCACATTACTACAATGAAACTGACAAAATTCACTGCTGACTTTGATAACGCTAACGATGTATCAGCCCTTATGTCTCCAGACTTCTCACTACCTTAATCTGGAAACCACTATCAACCTAAATGTTACTTCTCTTAGCTTCTAGTTCTCCTTCCTTCCTGGCCTGTCTTCTTTGGGCTCTCTATGCAGTGCCTCTTATAATTAGATGTGCTGCAGGTTTCTGTATAACCCCATGTTTGTATGAACTTTTATATATAAAAAATTTTATACATATATAGTCTTATATCTATATAAATTTTTTCCCACTCACCCTGGGTGATTTCATCCATTCTTACAGATGGTAACGTTTTCTAGAAAATAGCTGTCATGAGGGCAGGCATTTTCCTCTGTTTTGTGTACTAATACACTCTCAGCTTGACATATAGCAGATCATCAATAAATAGTTTCAGGTGAATGATAAGTGGCTTTAACTACTATTTTACCATGATCAATCATTTATTTATATTTCCAACTCCTCAACTATGCTTAATTGAACACTTTCTCTTGAGTGTCCCTCAAACTCAACATGTCGAACATTGATTTCATCAAGTTCCACTCCTCTGAGATTTCTTCCCCCTCTGTATTCCCTAATATAGCTAATGATATTACTAATCATTAAGATACCCAAGATAGAAAACTGGAATTATTTTAGAATCTTCCCTCCCTTCCAACAACCTGCCCATACCTCTTAAATATACCTTTTCCACACAGTCAAATATACAACAGATAAGGCTGATTTTAAATCTAAAAAGTTTCTTGAGTTTTCCCACTTACTCTTTCCTGCTTCCATAGCTTGGTTAATATTCTCTACATGTCTTGTCTCCACACATCTCCTAACAAGTCTCTGTCTCAAGTTATTCCCTGTAAGCCATCTTCACTCAGCCCCTCCTAACAGGAACTACAGGCTCTCTCCGACTTAAGCTTACACTTATCCCAAGAGCTTCATCTTTGACCACCTTTACTATCTAACGATACTGAATTTCTTATAGTCTCCTAAATATACCTCAAAGCTTCTCATGTTGACTTGCTCTGCCAGAACATTCTATCGACTCTTTGTACCCAAGCTGAATTCCACCCATCCTGAACACTCAGGTTATGTGTCATTTCCACCAGAAAAAATCAAGAAGTCTTTCTTTACATTACATCTCCCACAAGAATGGACTAATTGTTCCTTCTCTGGACTCTCAAGTATCATGGAATCATGAAGATCATACCAAGTATGAATATATCTGTGAATTTATAGATTACCTGTCTGCCTCTCTGAGTATAAGCTCCTTGAGGTCAAGGTTCATGCTTATGCATAAATCTCAAGACTAGTACAATACTTAATAATACAGTAGGTGTTTGATATATGTAGAAATAAATTGAACTAACTGTGGTAAATGTCAGCAAAAAGATCAAACATTCAAGTCTAGAAGACCACTCTCTTTAATTAAAAACAACCATTTGTTACACATGTAAATCAGGGTGCCTCTTTCATTATAAATAATATAAATTGAATTATGAAGATGAAAACCATAGCAATGCATAGAAATGATAGTTTAATGACACCTACACACAGGGTTTTGGTTCAAATAAAAATTTGGAAAAGCAAGACATATAAAATAATAATTGATGAGTTATCTCAGTGTTTTGCAAGGAATAGTTTCTCATTTCTAGATTAATGGTTCCAGTCTTGGTCCCGTAGGTAGAAATATTTTTATAACACAAAGGACGACTTATTAAAGTTCTGAAGATTGATAAAAATAATGTCATCTCTTTGCTCTAATTCTGCATACACTAAGATCATTCCAGGTTTACAAAATTTTCTCCTGAAGATTCCCACTTATTTTGGAGGAAGCTTGCTTGTGAGTAGCAAATTGATCCATACTTTCAGGCCAGATATAAACTTCATAGTTTACATCACGACATTCTATTTATGAATCACTACTTGGAGTAGTCACCATGAGTCAAAATTTTCTGATCACCTTTAGCTTAACTGATAAAAATAAGCTAAGTTTTTCAAACTTTAGATTGTGGTGATGTCTCCAAGGACTTTGTAGTCATGTAGTGGAGGCATCTGTCTGAATGTACAGCTTTACTCATCACCTTGCTGCTGAGTCCATGCCTGGTTTAAGAGCTCAGGCTTCCAACACAGAACAAAGTGAAACTGTCCTCTACGTTGAAAGGAAGTTGCTAATAACTAGATAACAGAACGATAGATTGATGTCTAATCTTACCAAAATATATCTACGAAAATACAGCGGTAAAGTGCACTGACAGCCTTCTAAGATTCATTTGTCTACCACTTTCTTGATTCTTTCATCAATCATCTTCCTTTTCTTGTATCTCTTCCTCCTACACATTTCTAATCATTCTGCCTTCTTGTCAAACTCTAGCCCAACCTCTCCTCCTCTTCCCAACCTCTGAAAAGAGCCTATACTCCTCACCTCCCTTCCAAAATTTCCATTCACTTTCCAAGCCCCTACAGTCTGGATTTTATTCTCACTACTATACTAAAAACAGTTCTTCTGAAAACCAACCACAAATAACATTTTATAAAATCTTTGTGTGTCCTTCCCCAGCCCCCACCTCCATTCACAACCAACTTTCACTTCTGTGGCATTTTATATTTCTTCCTTTCTTAAAATTTCCTCCCCCATTCTTTCTAGGATATTATTCTCTCTAGTTTGGATATCTTGATTATTTTATATATTTGGGTGGATCCATCTCAGTTTCTGTAACAGAATGTCATTCCTCTGCTGAACCTTTAAATACAATCATTTCTAACTATTGATGTGCTGGAGCTGGCTCACACTTTCTCACATGAGCACACCCATCTCTTCCCAACTCATTCACTGACTTTATACTAGGAACTTGAAACTAGACATTTGGGGAGTAATTACATAAGAAAAGTAAGAAAATGGCTACAAATTAGAGTTTTGTTTTGTTTTCTTCCCAGAGAATTGATTCCTAAACATTAACCAGTATGTCATTGCTGATAATTTAGCCTTTGTGATTCATACAATTTTCACCTCTGTGTTCCTTTTTCTAAAATCCACTTTCTACTCACGACCTTTAAACGTAAATCTTTAAACTTAGTTCTCTAAATTCTTACTGATTTTCTTCACATCTGTGATCTTATCAGCACCTTAATCCATTCAAAATTGACATTATTTTCCCTAAGACATCTAGCCCTATCTCTATTTTGTTTTCTACATTGGTTGATACAATTATGTCTCACTAGTCATACAGGGCCATCTAATTAACATTTGAATACTTTTTTTTTTACTCTATTATTTCATTTTACTTTTCTACTTTCAAGTAGTTACCAAGTCCTATTAGGTCTATCTCTGAAAAGCCCGTGTAAACTGTTCTCTCTTTTTCATTCGCGTAACTACTTTAATTCAGTGCCTACATATTTTATACCTAGATTATTTTGCAATGTTCTGATACCTTCATCTACCTGATTCCAGTCTCTTCCTTCACTGTAGAGTGTTGCCGGTTATTTTTCTAAAACACAAATCCTACTATGTCATTTCTTGCTCAAAATTCTTTGCTGGCTCACCACTGCCTCTATTATAAATCCCAGGCTCTTTAAAATAGTGTTCTTGGACTTCCCAATCTGGCCCAACTACCCTTCTAGTTTTATCTTTTACCATTTATCTCTTGCTCCAAGCATCCTATTCTCCATCCAAACTGGAAATCAGTGTTCACCAAACATTCATTTTCATATTTTCATGTTTTTCGTCCTTTACCTGATGTCGTCTTCTCCCCGCTTACCCTGTTGAAATCATGTTTTCCTTTAAAAATCCAACTCAGTTGGCATCTCTTCAAGGAAGTCTTGTATAATATCACATATAGGAATGAATTGTATGAGAATTGTTTGATTACATTCCTGTCTCCTCCATTAGAAAGGAAGTTTCTAAATCTCATGTGACCCTAGAGAACTTAACAGTGCAAATGTATGTTTAATCTATATTTATTTGCTGCTTGAATAAATCAGTACCTTGGATGAGATGAGTCTTTGCTGGTGGAGGGTCTCGTTTTGTTGCTTTGTTTCCTCGTCCTTTCCCGTCATTTTGCTGTTCCTGTGCTTCTCTGGTATCACCTGGATTTGTTCGCATATCAGCAACTTGTCTTCCATCCAGTACTTCTCTTCCCTTGTAACTGCCTCCTTTTCTGTCTGATGATCTGTCTGTTCTTGCTTCTATAGACGGGAGTTTGGACACCATTACAGGTCGTACCTCCAGCTGTGCCTTGGACTGGACAGTGGGTGACTTTATAGCAGGTGGTGGCACCGGAGGAGGTGGAAGATCTAAAAAGAAATATTTAAAACACTGTAAAAGTCTGCCACTTATAAAATCACCAAATATTAAGATTATCATTGGAGTCACATTCATCTGTGAGATACTATATCTTGAAGGAACTAGAATAATTGAAGGCAACCAAGAAATAAGAAGACCAACAATTTTAATGTACTTGTTGTTATCTAGCACAGAAATATTGACTCATAGAGCTATGACTCAGAGATTATCTAGTCCTGGGATAGCTAATGCACACACATACTGTAACTTTCTCTCCTCTAACCATGGCAGACCTTCCTAATTGATTTCAGCATGATGTTGCTGGTCTCAGACACATATCCTCACTCCTTCAGGCAACCACTTCAAATTGATTGAGGTTGCCACTTGAGTTGAGACCTATTTGCCATCTCTAATCTAGTCTAAATCTCTTCTCATTTTATAGATAGGGAAACTCAAACAACTAGATCTTAAGTTATTTTTCAATCTCAAAGATAGAGATGATGAGAACCAGGACAAATGCCCTTAGATTCTTAATTTCTGGCTCAGTATTTTCTATGCTATTTCATTCCAATGTATGTTTATAATCTACCATTCATTGATGGGATCTCTCCACTTTGTATACTCAAGCAGAGGTTTCAAACCAGATAATTATTGGTGTAAATATAGATTAATTTCATCTATCTATATGATTATAGTTATATATTATTATATTACACATAATAGAACATTATATATAATTCAATTTTTTATGTTATAGACATATTTAAGGGTACTTAAGTACAAAAGTAGGCATAAAGTTTGATATCCAGAAGATTTATTTTAAGTGGTGCTCTTTTAAAATGACTCCTATGTACACTCCAGGGAGGAGAAATATGCATCTTAATAATAGTTGGTAAGTTAGTAGAAGAATATGAACAGATTCTACTATTAGGCTGTCCTGGCTAATATGGAGGATGGATTAAAAGGAAAGGCTGGAATCCAAGAGGCCAAGAGGTTATTGTAATAGTTCAGGTAAGTAATGATAGAGGATAGAATTGTATTTATGGCTGTTCAGATGGAGAGTAGATGTCTTTGAAAGAGATTAAGGAAGGAAAATCAACATTATTTAATGATCAATGGAATACAGTAGTGGAGGAAAAGCATAGAATCTAAGATGAGTTTTAGGATTTTTGCCATAGAGGATGAGGTAGATGAGAGAAACATCACTGAGCATAAAGAATGCAAGGATGAGAAAGAGATGGCTTACAAAGGAGGAGTATGAGTTCAGTTTTAGAAAAATGAATAGGAGAAACCTTTAAAGTATCCAGGTGGAGATGTCCAGCAGATTGTCATACATACAATTTGAATTTCAAAAGAGGTCAAAACCAAAGGTACAGAGATTTGGGAATTACCAGTACAGTTACATCTTTTTAGTCATGACTTTAGAAATGGTAATGTTTTCATATTTGGAGAGTAATGTCTATGTGATAGAATAAGTCAACTAAAAGCCATTTCTAAAACATCTATTAAATGCTTAGTATTATAAAATTAACCTTAAAGTTTTAAACAAAAAAAAATCTTACATGATAAAAAATTCAAAAGTCCATAAGGACTTGAAAGTACAACCCCTCATGCCTTCCCTCTTCTTTTTCAAATCCTTAATATTAATTATGCAGTTTAAATAGTTTTCTCTAGATCAATCCAGAAATTGTTTATGCATATGAACCAGGGCTGCCAAGTCACATAACTCTGGGGAGCAGCATTCACATCAGGGACTATGTAAAATGGCCACATCTGGGATTGTATACAGTGCCTGTCTGCCCACTCATACATGGTGGCCTGAGAAGAAGTACCATCTTCCTTATCAACATACATGGGATTTGCACTTCCTTCACCTGCGCAGCTGTACACATTTCCATGTATGTACATACAGCTCTACCTCTTTTTGTGAAAAGTTTGAATAATGTTCTGTCTTATGAATATATCACTATTTATATAGTCAATTCCTACCAGATTAGGTTGTTAACAGATATTTTACTATTACTGACAATGGTCTACTGACTATTATTTGCATATACCAGTATGAGAAGCCCTGGGATATTAAAATTGTACCCTGAAAATTCTTAATATAATAGCAAATTAAAGATTCTAGGAAGCATCAGTTTTTACCAGGTGTTTCTCACTCTTGTATTTTTTTAAAAAAGAATTAATCCTTTTTTCATCCCATATGTAGGTATAAGTTGTTTTGAAACTAATTGTCTTTTGATGTTATATGTTATAAGTAAGGCATCAGAATTCATTGTAGTGGTCTTTGAAAGCAGAAAGCTTCAAGTACCATCTTACTACCAGCTGTTTTACTTAGGACTCCATCATTGAAAGTAGTCAAAAGTTTTTTTTTCCTTTTGCTGAGGAAGATTCACCCTGAGCTAACATCTGTTGTCAATCTTCCTCTTTTTGCTTGAGGAAGATTCATCCTGAGATAACATCTATGCTGATCTTCCTTGGTTTTGTACGTGGGTTGCCGCCATAGCATGGCCGCCGATGAGTGGTATAGGTCTGCACCTCGTAACTGAACCTGGGCTGCCAAAGCAAAGCATGTCCAACTTAATTACTGGGCCGTGCGGCTGGCCCCAAAAGAAGTCAAACTTTTACTCGTGATTTTTTTTGGTGCTAGTTCTCATGGCTTACTGTGTTCTAGTTTCATATAAATAGCCTCAACACTTTATCCAAAATGATAGTCAAAGTACAGCCAACAGCACTAATTTTCACCTGATTCTACAAAATGAAAAGCTTTTTTGTCTTACAACATATATTACCATTGTCACTAGTGCCTGATTTTCTACCTCTACTACCTTAACAGATTTTTAAAAAACAATACTTAAGAAAAGGGACTATCCTGAGAGTCCTCCCTCATCTGTTTATTAAACATAACCCAAAGACAGAGTTAAACGATGGACTGTACTGATGAGTGGCTTAAAGCCAAGAGACCCAAGGCAGAGCCGTTCTAAAGTCAGACTGAGCCTGGCAATGAGAGAAGGAGAAAAGTCTAATGCAGAGCATTCCACCTGGAAACAGAGGGCATGAGTGACTGCAGGCTCATTTCTGCACTCTCTACATGCTATAAACATAAATCCCAGACTACAAACAGATTATCAAGCAGGCAGGAAGTGACTGCCACTATCATCAAATCATAAAATGTCCTGGCTCATCAGATATCAAAGCTGCTGATTACCACTATCATGAGATTGTATAAAGTCTTGGGAACATATGAGTCTCAAGACAAGGTCTATTACAGATGCTCTATATAGATGTGCTATATATGACACAGGTAGAAAATGAGATGAGAACCCAATGGTAATTCTAAGACTTCTAACTTCCTGTCTATAGTTCCCGCTCTATCTAATCGACAGAGGAAAATGCTGGTACATTTGATCTCTTATATAAATAGATTTCCAAATAAATTCTTTTTCAGATATTATAAAATAATTACTGAGTCAAACCAGGGATTATCATAGCATGAACAATTCTATATTTCACACAGTGATAAATGTACTTTTACTCAATTTATACCACTAATAGCTCAAATTGGATTTAACAAATGGGATCACGGATCTGTTATATATATGTAAAGACTCTTTATATAATCATACAAACACCATTCTTTATTAAAAAAAAAAAAAACTCTCCAAACACCATTATAACGCATATAAAGTAATATGTAAGGGCACGTGCATGCAGACAATTCTGCCAGCATTAACTGGCTACGTAGATCCAGCACTCTATTTACTTAACTACTTGAAGTCCCAGGACCTTGTAATTAATGATAAATCAAGTCAACATAACATCATTCCAAAGAGGGTGGTGAATTTATAATTTATGAAAAGTAGGGCTGGAGAAATAATGTAGATTTGGTTTTTAAATCAAGTATGTAAATGCATCGGAAAGAGCTGAAAAGAGAGGGTGGGAAGAATCTATTAGAAGGTCCTAGAAATGCACTTATGCTTGGATTTAACTCGCTGTGACTCTGCCTGATAAATATTCATATATTTTAATCCTAACCTTCGTCTGAATTAAACTTGTAAGTGGCAAACATGAAATAAATAAATAGTTGGATTCAGCCTGTCACTGTGACTGTAGCACAGAGCACTCCACTTTGCACTGAGTACTCCCTGGGTGGTGATGAGGCCGAGTACTTACCTACAGAGCACGGTATGGTCACAGTGCCATGGATCAGGGGCTGCATGGCTGTTATGGGCTGAATTGTGTCCCGTAAAATTCCTATGCTGAAGTCTTATCCCTCTGTACTTCAGAATGAGACTGTATTTGGAGACAGGGTCTTTAAAGAGGTAATTAAGGCAAATGAGGTCCTTAGGGTGCACCCTAATCTAATCTGACTGGTTCCCTTATAAAAAGAGGATATTAGGACTCATGCATACAATGAGGAAAGAACAAGTGAAAACACAGGGAGAAGATAGCCATCTACAAACCAAGGAGAGAGGCCTCAGAAGAAACCAAACCTGCCAACACCTTGATCTGGGACTTTTAGCCTCCAGAGCTGTGAGGAAACAAATTTCTGTTATTCAGGCCACGTAGTTTACGGTACTTTGTTATGGCAGCCCTAGAAAACTAACAGAGAGCTCATGGATGAGGATTGTCACAAATTACTCGTTATCAGTTCAGACATAGCCACTCTTTATCCTTCTTTATATAGTTTACAAAAATTCTGCCAAGGAAATTCATAATTTGAACAAAATTTACAAAGTAAAGATGCCACAAACCCAAGACTCATATACCATACTCTAAAAATAGTTCACACAAGTCTAGTCACAATAATCAAACTCATCCGTCAGAGTTAATATATTTAAATCATTAAAAAGCAAAAATGAAAAAAAGTTATCCATGCCTTACTAATATATTTAATTCACATTTTAACAGTTAGTAGCTCCTTAAATTCTCTTTTCCCCTCCTTTCTTTTTTTTTTTTTTTGAGGAAGATTAGCACTGAGCTAACATCCACTACCAATCCTCCTCTTTTTGCTGAGGAAGACTGGCCCTGAGCTAACATCCATGCCCATCTTCCTCTACTTTATACGTGGGATGCCTACCACAGCATGGCGTGTCAAGCAGTGCCATGTCTGCACCCGGGATCCGAACTGGTGAATCCTGCGCCACCGAAGCAGAACATGCGCACTTCACTGCTGCGTCACCAGGCTACGCCCCCCCCTCCTTATTTTTTAATAATTGTACAAATTGTGCTTGTAATTGAGCTTCTTCATGAAAATGGTCTATGAATATTTTTTTTTTAAAATGCAGTGTAGTAATTTGAGAAGACAATTTCTGAGAAAATAACTTTTGTTTCCATGTCATAATCACTGCTATCAAGAGTGTGTGCATTTCTTTTATTTGGTGCATTAAGAAGTACCTGCATTTATATGATTTCAGTTAATCACTATACATTAAGTCATAAGTATAAAATAACATGTAGTTTTATTATTATCTTTTTGCCAAGTCAGAAAGCAGCCAGAATAAGTTTCAGGACGTGTTAGGACAATAAATTTAACTAAAACACAATTGGTTATCAAAATGCTAAAAGGAAGTTCAAGCTAAAATTTTAAAAATATCTTTAGTCATACCTCCATGTTGTCTATTTTTGTGAAAATTATCATAAAAACTATTTGAGAAAATAACCATTGGTTTCGACTGGATAATATATACTATGATAATTTTGCATAATACTTCTATGAAATGAAAAATTAGAAATTCAAAAATATTTCAAATTAACTTTCTGACCTTACAAATATTTCAATATATTTCTTTGATATTTCTGATATTAACTTTGAAAAACCTGTGTGCCTCATCATTCAGCTTAATAGCTATTATTCAGAGATTAGTTAGAATTTATATTTAATTATCAAACACATTGAAATAAGTATTGCAGAATGTGAGACAATAAATATAGATCACAATTTTCGAGCCTAGTGTAATTTATAAGTGTGATGCCAGGCCCTTTAACTTGGCATGTTTACATTATTTAAAGCATTTTTGAAAAGCATCACTCAATGCCAGAAGCCCCTCAAAACAAACATAAATAAGATGTGGAAAGGGCTACACACAGCTTTAGGCCAGATTTTCTCCCTTATGTATTCAACCCAGACATGTTTACATCAAGGTTGGATGTTTGACTAGTTTTTCAGTTAAGAGCACTCTCTTCTAGATAATAAAAACTGATAGAACAGCTATAAAACTTATAAAATGCCATTGCAGGGGTCCCATAAATGTAAAACTGCCGATAGAGTTTGGGGATTTACACCTAGTGTTTGTCCCTTCACAGACAAAATGCAGAGAGCCACTGTAATAACCCTTCAAAATCAGATAATATTCTGACAGCTCAGTTTCCCTGACAAAAGAGAGCTGGGCAGAAGCCAGGAGGCCCAGGTGCACTGTGTCATGCCAGTATTTAATGCAGTCTAATATCAGATAGATGCTAGTGAGAGAAAATACTTCAAATAAAATACAGATAATAGCATGGACAGCCACTCATTGCAAAATTACTTGTGCTCATCATGCTGTGAGCTTTGTATTAAAGTTTTCTGTCAAGTGGCAGGAATCACACGGAGAAGAGCCTCAGAAAACCCTCCTTGTAACCTTGGATAAAGATCTATAATATTAGGCTTTCATATGATAATGGCAAATGATGTCCTTTTTGAAAAATTGCTGACTGGTAATGAAAGTCCTAATCAGATTGTGGCTGGAGGACCAGGAGGTGGGGAATGATGCCTGTGACACCCTTCTCCCCCACCCCTTTAGCAAATTTTGTGAAGCTGACAAAACGGGTGAGTCTGAGAGAATTTATCCTACACGAATTTCCAACAAAGCCCTTAGGGTTGTTTTATAAAACGAGAAGGTCGCGGTTTAATAAATGCTGGGCCACCTGAGGCACTTTCATTACAGGTTTTCTCTAGACAACATCACAATGTTTGCAGGAGTGTCCTGTGCTCTCTTGAGAACACAAGCGTTACCTCCTCAGTGAGAGTCGATACTCTATGCAAAGGTATGAAGGAAGGTGATTCGATTTGCCTCTTGGTGCACAAAATTACTGTTTGTAACACTGCTATAGTTAGAATTGATATTCAAATAAGTTTATTGTCTTCTATTTGAACGTAAAATTCTGAGGGGCAAAAGAAAGAGGACACTTTGGACGACTAACCGGTGAATCTGGTAAAGGTTAATCCTATGCCATGACATCAACTACAATACCGTCTATTTGTTTGCCACTATAAAATAACCTTTTAAAAATATTAAAAGTATACATTGTATTAGTTTCTTAAATAACTAGCTTATTAGAAAACTGCAAGGACTCGAGATGCTTGACAAGATATGGAAGTCAATCATTCCTACAAGTAATATGAGGCTTACTGTTAATGAATTTTTAATGTAATTTCTAATGTCAGTGGACACATTTTCTAGTGATAGAGAGCCAAGGCAAAGATGCAAGATTCATAGATGTTTTCATCCATTTCAATGGACTTACCATCTGTGTAGGCTTCTCTGCGCAGATGTCCTGGCTGGTGTTTTTGCTTCTTGGCTGGTCTGGCCTTCTGCATCACGGCAGCACTCATGTTGCTGTCTGTAGAAACAGGGCTGGTGGGTCTAGGGCACTGGGCTGTGTGAAAATGGCGGCGGCCTGAGGAAAAACAACAAAGCCAAACCCATCAGTGAATTTTAATTACAAGAGTAATAATTAAAACAAAACATGAAAACTAGAAACATCTCTAATTTTTTTTAAAAAAGCTTTAAACAAACTGCTCTAGCAAATAATAGGATTTTTGTCACTCTCCTTGAGCTATCCACTGGGAAAAATACTTTAAAAGCATTTTCAGCCTCTCTTTTCTTCTTTTTAACCACAATACTTTTATTCTGTTCAAGTTCATGACACCTATTTATTCAAGAAAAATATTCCAATTATTTTTGCAACTAGCTTCACTAAAATTATTGTTAAACAAAAATATTAATTAAATTTTTGTATAATATATCCAATGTCTGTTGTTTTCTCAAGAAGAATAGCCAGAGTCCTTAAGAAATACATGTTCTAAGAATAAACAGCACTAATTACATCCCCTATTTTAATTAAATATATGTTTATGCTATTCTTTGAAGGCAGACGCCTAATATCTTAATACATTCTCAGCTTATTTTCTCTTAAGGTGGCCTGAAATTAAGCTAGCTCACATATTTAGATGTGCCCCAAATTATTTACACCCTTTTTTATCACAAGGTGTTTACTTGCTGGTTCTATATACTTAAAGTGATCCCTCCAGAGATTTCTGTTTTTTGGTGGCAGCAGAGGTGGGTTTTGGTTATTTGGTTTCAGAGGGACAGTACTTGCAGGTGACAGTGATACTCACTTTGCTAATAGGACATGGTGCATTTCAGTGTTCTCAAGTTCTCTGGCTGTCTTAGAGATGTTGTGTATATTACAATGGCACAAGATATTTAATCCATAATGGTAATCAATATCTATTGGTCCTATACTTGGCCTTCACTATTTTGGTTTCTAGAAATTCCAGAGACACAAATCCAGAACTTTCTGTTGTACCACAAGAAAGTTCAAACAGACCTAGACAACATGTCTTTTGGCTATAAACAGGAGAAGTCACATATAGTGAAGTCAACACATTTAAAGATGCTAACTGAAGCATATTAAATAATAGACATTAATGCAGCCAAGTGAGAAGCAACATGATTGGACTATTCATTCATATTAACTTCAAGTCATATGATAAGCAGAACCCTTTCCTGAAAAGAACATTTTAATAGTCAGGGGCCAATGCCTATTTAGTTCATTATAATTATGAGCCAAATGAAAACCAGAAGTGCCGCTAAATTATAATACAATAAAATATTAAACCAAACTCTCTTTGGCTATGATGGAGACTATTACAATTAAAGTTACATATCCATGAAAAGAGAGAATTAGGGCTGAGACTGAACCCATTATTTATTCTATTGTGTAGGCCCATCTCCTACTCATAGACCCTGAGGCATAAGGTCGTTTACAGATGAATTTTCAACGTTATTTCTATGTTTCGTTGATTTAATGAACTGAAACATACCCTTAATGCAATCTGAAAGCAGTAGTTTGAGATGCTTAATTTCACTTTCTTAATTTTTTTTAAAGAAGATTAAAAAATAAGGAGCAACAAAAGCTACATATAAAGTTAAACGTTATTTATTTATTAGGAAAGATAGGTAGATTTGCAAATTTATTTTATTACACTCAATAGCTACTGGGAGAAAAAAAGGAAATTTGGTTGAATATCATAAAATACAGGCCTGGGCTGAAATAAATATGCATTCTATAATAATATGTTGAAAGATATTAGACCTTTTTTTTCCTGCAACAGATTCTTGATAAATTATATATAGAAATAACTTCATGATGTGAATTAAATTTTCTCTGAATATATTCAGCACTGACAAAAAATAATAACCAATCCAATATCTGAGGAGAACATGGAAAACTACCAACGTGGTAGTTATTAAACTATCTATTAAATTATTAAGAAAAATAAAACAACAAAATAGCAGTTATTGATTTGTTGTGATAGTCTTTTCTGTCTCAGAAACGTATTTCTTTCTTGCTGACTACATTATTTTATTCTACTATTTGTATTATCTTGGCTACCAGAAATACACACACACACAATGTGCGTGTGAATGTGTTTGTATGTATATATATATGTGTGTGCTGTGTGTGTGTGATTGTGTATATACATATTACATATATATATTACACACACACACACACACATATATACGTATGTATTCCATTCTACGGAAATGAAAATCAAGTGATAAATTTAGGATTTCAATTTAAATTCTTTTCTTTCTCATACTATTTACTTTCTAAACAGGGTTAGGAGTAGGAGATAAGTAAAAATGGGTTAAAACATAGGAATGGATATATGGTGATAAAAACAGACTACTGGCAATGAAAAGGGAAAATAGAAAAAACATATATAAGTTTTCAGATTAACTTGCCCTCCAAATTATTAGATTAACAATGTTTACCTTAAGTATGGGACATCTTTATGCTTGAAAATGTATGTATGTTACAGACATCTTTATATCTTTCCAGGTGAATTAATATTCTAATTGAGAGGGTGTGAAGAGAATGGGTTAAGGAGAAATAGCTCAGTTTCCAATGGTTTAGTGTCTCCCCTGAATATTTATTTCTCCTAGAGAATGTCTAATTAAATGGGATAAGAGAACTGCCATAACGAGTTTATTCTGTTGACTTTTTACATCTTAAAAAAAAAAAATACCATATAACACAAACCTCGTTTAATTGGCTATATGCATACCTGAAGAAATTGCGTATATATTTGCTGTGACTATCTTAAAAACGAAGACTTCCCAGGTAGCTTCACCCATTCTATAGGACTTATTAAAGAAAAATAAAATAGAAGATTTAAAAAGTCTTGTCAAGAAAAAGGAAATAATCAAGTCATGTCATACTCTCAGACCTTGGTTTCCTTAGGCAGCAAAAAAACCCACAAAAAACCAAACACAGTAATAATTTCTGCATTTCACATAGGACATAAGATTTATAGGAGATAATCAGCGACTGACATACACACATTGAGTTTTCTTTTCCAGCGTGGTGAAAAGCGTACAACTTACCAGCAGCATCCTGCATTTGACGGCGGGCCACTTTCAGACCAGCATACTCTGCTGCAGCCGCCACCGCCTGGGCAAAATCGGCATCAGTGAAAAAAGAGCCGTCGGAAGAACTCACGCTGGAGCGTCCACTGGAAATGTTGTCCTCTTCTGAGGCTGAGCCCCAGCCATTGATCATGGATCCAGTGACAGAGCTCTCGAGGTCCCCAACACTGGAGGCAGGGGTCTGCTCAAGCCCGCGTAACAAAAGCCTTCTGGTCTGCATCTTGGCTACTTCCATGTCGGCTTCATCCTCCTCCTCTTCTGGTGCATCCGTATCCATATCTGAGACCAGGGGTCCTGAAATGTAGCCATAAGTATGCGGTGGGGAAATCGGCCGTGGCGGTGGTGGGGGGCTCACAGGCTGCCGTCTGCAGGAAGAAACATAAACAAATATGGCTCAGCTCATTAGTTAAGACCCAAAAGAATAAATTAACCAATAAATTCACGAGTACCCTGATTTGATCTTTGCTGCTGTGGAGCTAATTTGTTCAGAAGAAACAACTGGAAATCAGAATGTGACAAAGTTTTATTTTGGATTTTTTAAAGATTTTAATTTTTTCCTTTTTCTCCCCAAAGCCCCCCGGGTGGATAGTTGTATATTCTTCGTTGTGGGTCCTTCTAGTTGTGGCATGGGGGACGCTGCCACAGCGTGGTTTGATGAGCAGTGTCATGTCCGCGCCCAGGATTCGAACCAACGAAACACTGGGCCGCCTGCAGCGGAGCGCACGAACTTAACCACTCGGCCACGGGGCCAGCCCCTTATTTTGGATTTTAATAAATTTAAAATCAAAACCAGAGGCACTTCCAAACTAGGCTACCTTTAGATTCAAGTTTAAAAACGTGAAAGATTTATGCGATCTGAAGAGAAACCAGAGTATATTTAATAGAAATATACTCAGCTAACTGTAGGTCTCCTTGTGTTTTACCGTTTGGAATATGTTCAGTTAAAAAAAGAGAAGTAGTAGTTATTTTGACTTTGATACTTATGTATTTGCCCTGAAGCCTATGGGATATTATTGACAGCTTCGTATTACCAAAGACAACAGACATGGCATCAGTCCTGAAACAGATTGCTCAATAAACCTATAAACATGTTCCTTTCCCTTTTCTTTCATCACTACTCCCACCATTGCAAGCAAAGGGATTCATTCAATCCATTCATTCATTTACTCATTCTACAGAGAGTAGAATTTCATAGGTTAAAAATTTATACATTCAGCATATGACAATTTCCTTTAGATTTTACTCTATGAAAAAAAGTGCTATGGGAGCCAAGAGCAATTTTTCTCTGAATTACTCACTTATGAGCTTCACTAAGGTTATTAGCTATTTTCAAGTCTATGGCTTTCACCGTTATTCCACTTATCTGTTTAATAAAATGCTTAAAAGCATTTTTCTTGATGTCTTGGAATTAGTTAAGGACCAAAGCTGAGGACAAATTGAAGTGATAGCTACAACGAAAGTTCACAGAGTTAGCAATAACCAGTTTCAGCCATCTCTCCACAGCCCTGGAGAACATCATCAGTTAGAAGCAGTCCTTGCACTACCATCCAACACCATCACCCATGGTCACTATGAGATGACTGAGAAGGTAGAGAGCGTTTATACGTTAGTGGAAAGTAAGGTTTATGGAGAGAAGTTATTCTCAAGGAAGGAGAATGGCCAAGAGATTAACTCCTTAATTAGGAAAGTACCTCAATAAAGGGAAGAGATATAGTGATTTCTAGTCGAAGGACTACTTAGTCAGTGGCTTCTTTGACAGTTCCAGTGCTCTCTAAGCAAGGTTAAAGAGATGACATAAGGGGGAATATCATTTGGAAGGGTCATGACAGCACCTCATCAAATTCTGTGCTCCTGAGACGTCAAGAGGATAGATTTCTCACAAGCCTGCCAACTTAAGAACTAGTGTCGGAGGGTAGATGAGATTAGGATCTAATGTCATCTGGTGACCTCCACAGCCTGGGAGACTAGGAGCGATATGGCATAAATGCCGCTGACTGGTAGTCCAACTGAAGTGGTGGCTAAATTGGTCAAGGACCACAAATGCCTGCCCAGGACTGAGTCCTTCATCAGTGGGGTAAGTTGGCGCCAGCCCTCTTCCTTCACTATCCTTATGATACTCATAGAGTAAAATGAGATAGAGTAGTCATTAGGGGTATCCAATAAGACTGAATTCTCATTAAATTTGCCCTTTTTATGTTTCCTCTTCCTTGCTTTAGTACTTAGGAGAATGCACCTGAAAGAGGCAGGAGGAGAGAAGCAGTTAAAAGCAGAGCATGCCCCCTTACTCCATACCACCATAGCCACCGACTGGTGCAATCTGCAAGGGATGTCTGGGAGTGCATGAGAATAGTTTTAAAATGTACAGGACAGGGTCTTAAATGAAAGGAAAACAAACAAACAAAACCATACAGGATCTGCTCAAGGTCTAACTAAGGGACTTACTATAGAGAGAAAAAAGGAAGTTCAATATAACACAGTTTTGGGGATGGGATGGGAGGGGTTCAACGAAAAGAGTTTTCTGCTTTCCGTCCCAGTGAATTGACACACTTCAATAAACATGTTTTACTAACACAAATGGAAAGCATTAAACATAGAGTATTATTAAAATACTACAATTAACTCATTTATTGAGCACCTACTTTGTAGCTAAGTATATTTTACAATATTAACTCCCTTAATTCTCATGACAAATTTCCAAGGTACTTCTTTTAATACCATTTTATAGATGAGGATATTGAAATTCAGAGGAATAAAGGGGCTTGACAAAGTTCCCACAACTAGTATGTATCAAATGTAGAATTTAATCACACATTTCATTTCCAAGGTCATGACCTTTCTTTTAGGAGTGGTATTATTACGTACATACATAGACATACATATATACACATACATACACATATATGTAATAATAATATATATACACATCCATATATGTATATACATACGCACCATTCTTCAACATAATGTGTTATTTTTCATTTATGGGTGGTTTCTAATGCATCTGTGTGTGGCACTAGAAGAAATATGAAGAATGTGCCAAAGCTGAAGTTATTTAAGAGATTAAAATGGATAATTGTTTCAATATGGATTGTGTTATACACATAGGAGGGAAACCTTTGTTTAATTTGGACTGCAATAAAACACCATACTTAAAAGTCAATTTACAGTCTTTGTCAGCATGCACATCCAAAATACCACAAGAAACTTCTTTTTTTTAAAGACATGGAAGACTTTTTAGCACAAAAGGGTCTATTTTAACCATCAATAAAGGGATGTGGAACAGCCAACTTCACTATAAAAGGATGCCGGCATTGTTCTATTTGGATAATTCACATTCTGTAGAGCAAAAACATCTTCATGTTAAACAAGGGCTGCTTTTAACTACTACCTCCCTGTACAAATGCTGAGCAAAGACAGAAAAATTTATTCAAACCATCTGCAAATAAGGCAAGCCCAGGGAATGTGTGATAAACATGTACAGTTTGAAATATGTAATATATTCTATTTGAAAACAAAAAGCTATTTCAAGATGCTGCAATCAAGTGGGACTTGCCACAAATGAACCTCAACCCTCTAGATTTTTCCCCCTGAGGGGTTTCAACGTCTTCTGAAATAATGTACAAGTATATGACTGCGAATCACAACACTCTAGGCTCCTGCAAAAATGATGCCTTCATAAATGTGTTCAAGAGAAGAAGGGGACAATGCCTTTAATTTATGAAAACAGGTGTTTATATAGTTCACCACATACCATTTACCAGGCAAAAGACAAAAGGGGGAAAATGCATACTTTTGAGAGTTTTTTCTAGAACTGGTAAAGCTTCAATACTTTGTATAATTAACCATTTCCCAGTTTGTAAATAGACAAGATATTCAATTTTCCTTTGCCTTCTTATTTT
This sequence comes from Equus quagga, assembly GCF_021613505.1. Taxonomy (NCBI): domain Eukaryota; kingdom Metazoa; phylum Chordata; class Mammalia; order Perissodactyla; family Equidae; genus Equus; species Equus quagga. Next base: position 10,345,862 of record NC_060287.1, on the reverse strand, counting down.
CTTTTCCTTCCCACTATATCATATTCAGTTTGTCTATATTAATAAAATATGAGTAAATTTCCTATTCCATATATGAACATCACTTTTACTTTTCAAGAGACTTTTTACTATCAGCTACAGTCAACTCAACATTACCAGACACTTTTTGAAACAATATATGTAAAAAAGTTTAATTATATTATTTTCATATTTGTCTGAAAAGAGAGAAGAAAGACTCCTATTATGCTGGTCCCCTAGTTTCCCAAGTTTTAGACAAAAATGGAATAGCCTAGAAGTTCATTAGAATGTCAAAATTTCAATATCTATAACAACACAAGTCTGATATGTTATCTAATTAAATATTGTAGTGTTATAATGGTTTTAGTTCAGTAATTTCCTATTGATATACATCACACTATTTGTATATGCCCCTAATCAATAAACATAAAAGTAAAAAATGATGTATTCATTCTTTAAACATTCACTGTGCACTCACTATGGTGAAGACCCTACTAGATTCTGAGACCGAAGGGATCACAAGCAACTACAGCTTTGGGAATGCTTTATACTTTAAGCCATGGAAGGATTCCATTTTAAGGCATACATACATAATAAAGCTAACTATGTATCAGGCCATGGCAGACTGCATTTTGCAAAGATGTCCATCCCAAATGTTCTTCTGGAATAAGAATTTGCCAGTCCCTCATCAAGAGAGGTGGTTTAGTTCTACACCCCTGAACCTGAGTGGACCCTGTGACTGCTTTGGTCAAAAGAATTTGGCAGAAGTGAGACTGTGCCAGATCTGAATGTAGCTCTTAACTGGCCTGGCAACTTTCTCTTCGTGCCTACTTAGGAGCCAGCTGCCATGTAAGAAGTGCTACCACCCTGAGATCCCTATATTATGAGAAGTGTGGGCTATGTGGAGAGACCCTGGATGATGAGACTCCATGTAGAAACAGACAAAAGCCGCGGAGCACTGAGACATCAGACACATGAGTAAAGAAAGTAACTCGGAAGTACTTCTTCCAGCCCCAACAGCCCAGATGAAGACATGTGGATTGCAGATGAATCGCTGAGGCGAATCCTTTCAGAATTCCTGATTTATTGAATTGTGAGTAAAATAAAATGGTTGTTTTATGTAATTTGTTAGGCAGTAATAGAAACAGGAACTCAGGCACTATGTTAGAAATTCAACTAAATAAAATAGATATGTACCTTAACTGAAGGGACTTGTAATCCAGTGGAGGAGACAAACAATTAAATTTGCAATGATAATGCAGAATTGACAAAGCTCCATGCCAGAGGAGGTCTATGTGCTGTGAAAACACATAGGTTTGACTCCTCTTTCAGAGTTGGGGTGTGAGGGAAAGATTCTGTGAAGAATATCTGACATTTAATTTTGGACCTACAGGATACATAAATGTTAGCTCCAAAAAAGAGAGGGGATAATGGCATTCTAGGAAGATGGGACAGCATATGGAAAGACCTCGAGGTGGGTAAGAACACTGGCCCATTCCAGGAACTAGAAGAAACTTAGAGTGAAGGCAACAGAACAGTGAGGAGGGGAGCAGCAATGGGTAAGGATGGGAAGGCTCACAGGGGGCAGTCAAAAAGGGCCTTGATTGCTACATTAAGGAGTCTCGCCTTTATTCTAAGAGAAACGGGAAGCCATTGAGAGATTTTAAGCAATGGAGAGACATGATCAGTGTTGCATTTAGGAAAATGCCTCTGCACAGCCTGCAGCAGGAAGATTAGAGTGAAGAAGGGGCAAGGTTAAAGGCAACAAGACCACTTATGTACCATTACAGTAATACAGGCAAGAGAAAATGGATGTAGGAAGTAGGACAGTGCTTTTATGGATGTAGATGTGTGCATCGCTCTGAGTGATATCCAAGCAGTAAAAATCTGTGGGAACAAGGAGTTGGATATGCAGGTCTGAAGCACTAGAAGGAAATCTGTAGAGAGAGAGTTTTCTATCTCTAATGAGTGCATCATCAGAGGAGTGGCAGGATGGTGAGTAACATAAGTCATCTATTGATGGGGCAGGCATCTCTATAGGTGAAGGATTTGAGAAGAAGCTTCACTCAAGGATTTAACTAGAGATGGGAAGCATAATACTGTATATAGTATCAAAGAAGTAGACATGACTTAAATGTCCAACATTAAGGAATTGTTTAAATAAATTCTAGTACACATTTGTTTAACATAAGTATCTTGAATAAAAAGTTAATCACATGGAAAAATACAGTGTTCAGTGGAAAGAGTAGTTTTAAAAATAATATTGGCATATCATAAATTCCAAACAATGTGAGTGTTTGTGGAGATGAAGGATTTAAAAAATCTTTACTGAGGTCTTAAAAGTGACTATCTGACTACATAGATCATTGGTAGTTTTGTATTTTCATTTTGTTTATCTGTATTTCAAAAATTTCTATCTACTATGCCTTCATCATAAAAGAGCAGTAATAGTTTTTCATTTCATAGGTTTTCATCTTCTTCTTATTAGTGTCCAGTATTATTCCCAGCAACAATCCTGGAAATAAAATTCTTAATTTCTTTATAGACTGAAAATCATATCTTTTATAAAAGGCTGAATATAGTCAAACTGGATTTTAAATGCAGGTACCCAATACATTTCCCAATTATACATGTCCCACATCAAGTTCATATAAGTATTCATCCCCCTAAAACAGCAGGGGGTAGGTCAACTCCAAATTCTCCCGTAGTATCAGATTCCATTCATCAAATACTGATTGAAGAAAGCTTTGTGGAATTAAGTGGCATGAGTAAGAGATGAGCTTTGCCCTCAAAGAGCTTTTAATTTAAATAGGGAACAGAGATACAAATAGCAAATGTGAAGAGTAAATGAAAGGAATGGTTGATTTTTGTCAAGTGACCTGAGGAAAATTTCACAGAGGGGATGCATTTGAACAGGGCTTGGAAAGATGAGAAGTGCTTGCCAGACGATCAAAGAAACAGCATGTACAAGACACACGTGCTTAGAGAGGACAGTAAGCAAGTTGAGGATTTTGGTGACAGATGGCCACGGTGATGAGGATTTTTAGGCTGCTTAATTTTAAAATGGTTTATGATGAGGATTTTTAGGCTGGTTAGTTTTAAAACTACAGATGAGATTCAGGCTCCAAGGAGTGGAATTTGTTTGCCCCCTTGTTGGGAAACATTTACATTTCTAAGGGAAACCTCTATCTGTGAAGATGCCTCCCTCTCTGTGCCAGGAAGAAGGGGGGATGGTCTTATCTCTAGAAGCTCTTAATCAATGCCAGAGGCAAGAACTTAAGTTGGTTGCTGTCTGGCAATCTCATGTAACTGGTTTAGGGTGGTGGTGTCTAACCTTTCTAACCTTTACTTAATCCGATTTGATTCTTGTCTAAAAGTCATGGGATCACCCAATGACCAGACCCCACCTGCACTGATACCATTTTAACTTTTTTTCATGTTCTTTCCTTTGTCTTGTAAAGAGATGAATCATATACCTATGCCTTAAATTTAGCCCTAACCCTCAACTCGGGGCAGCAGCAGGAGCTCTGACTGCCCGTGGGTCCTGTCCCCATGCACCAGCTCTGCCTGCCCATGGGTCCTGTCCCCATGCCAGCGGGGGCAGCAGCAGCGGCTCTGCCTGCCCATGGGTTCTGTCCCCATGCCAGCAGGGGCAGCAGAAGCGGCGGCAGCAGAAGCTCTGACTGCCCATAGGTCCTGTCCCCATGCTATTCTATACTATTCTCTAAATAAAAGAGCACTACTGCCAGATCTTAAAAGTCTAAGAAATCTTTCTTTCGACTCCTCGGCTCACAGACCCCGCATCAACGGGAGGCAAGAGTGGCCTGCCCTCCTGCTAGCTCCCGAGCAGCCCTATGTGGGCCAGGAAGTGGCAATGCTGACCTGGATGTTGGTGAGTTTAAGACAAATCCAGGGAATCTCAAACAGACTAATTAGAAAAGAGGGTGTGTGGAAGAACTGGGAGGGAAGAAGTAGGTAAAGGGGAAAGGATTGCAAAAGGCTTTAAATATTGGGCTAAAGAGTAAGACTTGACTCTGAGTGGGGAGTAACATTACCAGACTGGTATGTAAAGAAAGTTAATGCAGAGAGGACTGCAAACAGGAGAGAGAAGAGAAGCGGAGATCCCTTCAAGGAAATGACAATATTTCAAGGGATAGGGACTGAGTGCCTGCCTTAGCAGCTGCAGGAATGGAAACAAAGGAACAAAATCAAGAGATATTTTGGAGTTAGAAATGAAGTGACTTGGTGCATAATTTAATTTCAGGAATGGCAGGAAGGTAAAAGAAGTCTTTAAACAATAGGACAATCAAGCTGATTTCAAAATGGGAAAGGTATTTTTTGTGATTTTGCCTATTCCCATGCCTGCTTTATTTTTACTACGTTGGTCAGGTAAATAAGAATTGATAATTCTAAATAAGATAGCCAACAAAGGAGGAGAAAGAACGAGTTTGAAAGGTCAAATGCAAAGACAAAGAATTTGGTTTTGGACATGAGTAGTCTGAGATGTCCAGATGAAAATATGATGGTAGGGCTCAAGAAAAAGGGCGAAAAAGATTGAGAAGCCTTTAGATTGATCATTAGGAGGTTACTTTCAGTAGCCTGATGGAAGCAAAATGGTATAAGCCAGAATGCAGTGGGCTGAGGTGTGAGTGGGAATTAGGAAGGCAGAAGTGGTTAAACAATCCTAAGGAGCAGGAGGAAAGAAGAGCACGGTAGGAGGCTAAGGAAAGTTAAAACAGTGATCGGATTAACCGTGAAGAGGAAGAAGGATTGAATAAAGTGGAAGAGGCTGGAAAGGCAAGATAGATAAGGATAAACTGATTTTTTATTGTTTTCAGGAAAGGTGGAGAGGATGACATAAGGAGCACAAAAGATGAGTCTTGCCAGGAAGATAATGGGTACCACTTGTGACACAGAGGAGAAAGTGAAGAAATAGGTAATTTGAGAGAATGAAAGGAGAATGCTAAGGCGTCTCAGAGCTAACAGCCTCTATTAGCATTTGCTTGGAACAAGAGTGGCAGAGATGATCTGTAACCTTAATAGGGAAAAGAGATGCCTTATTTGTTCTCAGTCTTCATGAAGTTCCGTGCGTTAATAATATTGAATTTAAATGTATGGCCATCCAACTTCCTTCTTGTCACATAGAAGAAGGTTTAACTACTTCCTTCATTTTAGAGAGCATACGATTTGAATTTGGTAATAACTTCTTACTGATAGAATTGTTAATAAACGTTGCAAACTCCATTTTAATGTACAGAATTCAAGCAGCGTAAACCAGAATTTGTTACTCATTCAAGAATATTGAAGGGAGATCTTCTGAGGCAAATAATATACTCAGTTTCAAATGATATTGGGAATATAGAGAGTAATATATATATATAATATAATTTGTCAAGGGCAATAAAATAGTACAAACAAAATCATCAACAATGAGAGAAGAGCTAACACGATGCAGTGATAGCTTTTATGTGCTAGAAATGACAAGTATTTGTGTATAACAAAAATGTACTGGTTGGCAATGCTGAATATATAGATTAAAAAAAAGTCTGAGACACACACAAATTATTTAGTAACTTGGACAAAAGGATTCCAACCTAATGTCCCAACCAAAATAAAGGTACCTGAGGTCAACACAAAATGAATATATCAAGAGGGAAAAAATCACTCTGCAGACTTAATTCGAAAAGACAGAGGAAAATCTATTTTGCACAGACCAAAGAAGTAACTTACCCATGCATAAGGAAAACTAAGATACAAAAACACTTGTCATCAATAAAATGTTATAAGATTAGCAACCCATATATTTACTACATGATCTCCATGTGTTTATGAATGCAATTATCATAAGTGGGTGAATATTAATGCACATTATTTTATGGTTGCAAGTTCACTGGGATCAATTAATCTAATGTGCTGGTCAACAATATTGCTTGCTATGTTAATTACGGGGGCTTACTGTGTGATGATACTGGAAAAAAGCTCACGTGACATTAAAATTACTTCATGTAATCACATTCTACATATGCCACTTAAGAGTGGGAATTATCTGATTTGTCAGCAAAGAAGGCTAGTGACAACGTACCTCCTGTCGGGTTGGTGCTGCACGTGGCCAATCTCCTCTGGGCAATCCTGTAGCATGGGCTGGAGTTCTTCCTGTGGAGAGGGTGTCAGAGTGGCAGTGGACTGATGGCTATAAGACACGGCAGCTGGAGAAGAAGCTGCTCCTCGCACAGGGGGTGTGGGGCCTCGTTCATCTTCGTCTTCTTCTAATTCATCTTGTTGCAAATACATCCTCGCTGGTGGCACGGGACATGGCATTTCTTGGTCATAGCTAAAATAAATTATAAGGACACATGGATTTACCTCAGCTTATTCAAATAAAATATTTGCATAACTGGAGGAACCTCAGCTTTGAATTGCTTTTCAAATCTGAATGTTCTGGGCCACATTAAGGAGGTATTGTTTAAAAAAATCAGTTCACTGTCACACAAGTTTATGAATTGCTACATATAATATTTTTCCTCTGAGGGATTACAGTTTACATTGGTATATGATAGGCTTTGAGAAGTCACACAATAAGGAAATCTATTTAACATAGTTTAACTTAGTACTTCTCAAATGTGTTCGATATATTCTATCCCTCCAACTCAACATAATCTCTAAAGCATGACTCAAGGATGGTCCTGCAGATTACCCAGAGATGATATGCTAAACTTTGAGAAAAATTACTCCTGAAAATCCTTGCAGAGGGAGGTACATTGGAGATCAACTTGTTTAGTCCAATACAACCCACTGTTCCTCTGAAATTATAATAGATCACTATTTCTTCAGCTGAGCACAAAATGAAGTAGTTATCTTAGGATGGTGAATGAAAAACGCAATAAATAAAATAATCAAGAAACAATAAAATGCCCCCTCTACTCCTCTGCTAGAGCTCTGCAGAAGCTCTAGATGGATCTGGGAACAGTCATGCCTTTGTCTTTTCTCCTACCCCAGGGCGTATGGTCATTGATTAGAATGGCAGTAATTACTGCACTGTATAAATTGTGTTCTTATTATCCCTCTTTCTCTCTTTCATTCTCCACCATCTGCCTTGTTTACCTGAACTCAGAAAAGTTGATGCTCATATAACGTTACTTCTTTGTATCTTCTTTTACTTTACTAATCCCATTATCTCCCTCTTTTGACACTTTTTCCTATGTTTCCTGTATCCACAAACTAATAGGAATTTCTTCACTCATCCAAACAAATCTTGTAGTCATCTTGACTTATTCCTCTCTCTTGTACCTCAAACTGTTCCCCAGTTCATCTCTATTATATCTCTTTAAAATTTCCAGGGGCCGGCCTAATGATGTAGTGGTTACGTTTATGCACTCCACTTCAGACGCCCGGGGTTCGCGGGTTCGGATCCTGGCACAGACCTACACACCACTCATCAAGCCATGCTGTGGCAGCATCCTCCATACAAAATAGAGGAATACTGGTACAGGTGTTAGCTCAGGACCAATCTTCCTCAAGCAAAAAGAGGAAGATTGGCAACAGATGTTAGCTCAGAGCCAATCTTCCTCAAAAAAAAAAAAAAAACCCTCCAGAATATATTCCCTGTTTAAAATCTGTTGTATGTGCTACTGCAATAACTTTTAATCAATCTCTTTGCCTCCAGTCACTCTTCCCTTCTCCATCCTCACATTGCTTCCAAAATTGTTATTAAACTACAAATCACTCTCAGGTTATTCACTTGCTCCAAAATAATCAATAGCTCTCTAATTGCCTAGAGAATAAAATGTAAGTGCCTAAATAAGACATTCAAGTGTCTGCATAATCTGGCTCACATTTGCTTTCCCAGCTCCTCCTCACTCCCCACCATGTGTTTCATGTCAGTTCTCCAGGAGTCCACATCTCTGTGTGGTCCCAACGTCCATAAAACCCTTCCTCCTGATTGAGAACCTTCTCATTTGTCATGATCAAGAGCAAAAGTCAGCAGATCAGGAAATTTTCTTTCTTCCTAGTTAGATCAGTCTTTCCCTTTGGAGCACAGCCACATCTTCTGCTGGTTTGTGTTAAACTTATTCATTTTAGTCTCTTTTTGGGTGGATTAAAAAGCAATAAATATTGTTAATATAGCCTAGAAAATGAATTTTTAAAAGTACAGTCAATCCTCATACTCTGCAGATTCAATATCTGCAAATTCACCTACTCGCTAAAATTTATTTGTAACCCCAAAGTCAATACTTGTAGCACTTTCATGGTCATTTGTGGACATGCACAGAGAGGCAATAAATTTGAGTCACCTGATGCACACATTCCTAGCAGAGGTCAAACAAGGTGACACTCTGCCTTCTTGTTTTAGCCTTCCTACTGTAAACAATTGTCCTTCTCATGGTCTAGATAGTGCCACATCGTTCTCCCTTTCTTTTTTTCTTTATGTTGATGATTTCCCTGTCTAAAATGGCCCCCAAGTGCAGTCTAGTGTTCCTAAGGGCAAAAAGGCTGTGATGAGCCTTAATGGAGAAAATAAGAGTATTAGATAAGCTTTGTTGAGGGATGACTTCGAGTGCCTTTGGCTGTGAGTTCAATGTTAAATGAATCAACAATAAATATTAAATAAGACATCTTTATACAAAAACACACAGAAAACAAGGTTATGTGTGGATCTGTTGACAAAAATATTGTGACCAGAGGCTCGCAGGAACCTAACTCTGAATTTCCCCTAGGAGTGACAGCTCAGTATTCACCAATTAAGCGATTGGAAAATAAAGGCACAGAAGCTTTCTTTCCTGGCATAGTTGGAACAGTAAACTGCGTTTTGTGGAGAATGCAAGAACGATGTCTTTATTTCTACAATAGTCACTAAAAAGACTATATTTTCAGGTAGATTTTGTATGTTTTGGTTAATTCTCTATGTCAAGTGAGTCCTCCTCCATTGACCATACCAGTGGAGCAGCTGTTTTGTCGTGAGGTACCTTGTCCTGTTCTACAGAATCTGGAGTGAGGAAGATGCACCCTAACCTTCTAATTCCCGTCAGGTAGGTTATTTATACTTGTTAAATCCTTGTGAGAGACTATTCAGTAAAGTTTCAGTTCCTGCAGTTTTCAGCATAATGTGATACTATCTAAGAGCAAACAGTTTTCAGGAAATCATGGCTGTGGTATAAATCCACACAATTATTTTATGAAGATTTAGAGATGTGCAACAGAAGTTCTTATATTTGGAAATCACAAAATCATATCTATCTATCTATATATACATATGTATGTGTGTTTTTAGTGCCTCTGATTCTTAGTGACCCTGTGTGCAGCTGAGCACAACCCTACCCAGTCTTGTTGCACCATCCTCTCACCTTCCAGCACAATATCAGACAATGCTCCACTGCTATTCATAGGGTTTTCATGCCAATTTTTCCAGAAGTGGGGGCCAGGTCCTTCTTTCTAGTCTGTCATAGTCTGGAAGTTCTGCTGAAACGTGTCCACCATGGGTAACCCTGTTGGTATTTGAAATACCAGTGGCATAGCTTTCAGCATCACAGCAACACACAGCCGCCACAGTATGACCAGGAAACCAATTCCAGCCACAGAGGTGAGAGGGCCAGATTTTCACCACTAGACCACCAGGGCTGGCTATATATATATATATAGATAAGATATATATATCTCTTATGCTATATATGTGATCTCACATATATAGCATGATTATATATGTCTATTATATGTAGATAATGTAAAAATATATAAATATAGATATATGTAAATTATATGTATATGTGTGTGTCTGTGTGTGTGTATAGCCATGATTCATGAGTCTTAGTTCTAAAAGAAGCTTCCAAGGCACAAATTCCTTTTCTGGCAGCACAACGAGGGTTTTCAAGTCCTGCTGACCTAGCAATACTGTTTTATTCGGAGACAAATGTTCGTGGACCTTAGGAATCAGTCTCCCCTTGGTGATCGATTTTAACAATTCCTTAATATGGGTTTAAGGAATCATATTATCCCACTTACATTAGTTCTGAGCTTCCTCTTACCTGTCATCTACAGAAATACCGTACTCTTCACTATTGCTGTGCGGGGGAGGATGCGCCGGGGGAGGAGGAAGCAGGTCTGCCCAGTTCATGCCACCCTGTTTTGGTACTTTGGGTGTTCGTGCCCCTTTCTTGTGCCCTTGACTCCCTTGAAAAGAAACAAGATGCAAGTCTTTTATTTCTAGCCTTTCCAATTTTTTCTATTATCCACAAGTTAATTATTTTCTCTAAAAATGATCTTCTAATTCATATAGGTATAGAGAGAGAAACACACTTTTCTTCATTAATTTTAAACAGAACTTTGCACAATAGAAGATGCAAAGCATTTCCAAGTTTAACTGCAAAATAAATACAAAATAGCAATAAAACCATAAATGAATTTTACAAGTCATATCATTAATAGTGATCTTCTTACAGCAATTAATTGCATTATGGATTATCATCTAAAACAAATGAGCTGTAGACATATTTTCTGAAGTGCCTTTCTATTATTTAATTGCTGGAACCTAAAATACAATATGATACAGATACGATCTATTAAAGTTCCACTGTTGCATTAAATCACTGAATATATATAATTTGTACTCGTCCATTGAAATGTTTTAGGTACAATGAAATTACTAGTTTTCGTCAGAAAGGCAGGTGCAGATGAAAATTATTGCTGGAAGAGCTAATATAGCTAACAACAAAAGAAGCAGAAAAATGATTTTTAAAAAGAGATAGAAGTGTTTTCAGCTACTGTTTCTATAAAATTATGGCTTAGAGTAAAATGATGTTGCTTGGATATTCTTAGAAGTTCGAAATAGCCCAATTATTCAAATGCTCCAGTGTTCTGATTTTAGATTTGGCATATTCTTTAAACATAGGTAGCTATACATTTTAGAGTATTCATTTTAAAATAACCTGGGTCAAAAGGTATTTTGGGATAAAATCATATTTATCCACCTCCTCCAATATGATACATTTTAGATTCTTATGTAAATTATAGACAATGAGTCTGTAATTTTTTCCATATGATCCCTTAAAATAAGGGAATTATCTTGGTCTTTTTTTTTTAAACTTCTCTGAAACAGCTCCAAGTTACAGGGTGCATAAAACAAGTCTTAGTATATTCAACGAGCCTTGTTTTTTCAAAGTCACTTGAGAATTTTCAGTCAAATGGCAGTGTTTGTTGAGCCAGATGTTCTTGCACTGGTATGTTACTACACTAAGTGTGGGTTGAGGGACAGGCCGTTATTAACAAACTGTGATTGTCAGGCCTCTACTTGTGGGTCTCCATTCCATCTTCCTCCACTCAGTTGTCCTGTATTGGAACGGCTGTGCATGTGTTGTGGAGCTGACTGTACTCAGAGCCTTCCTCTTGATTTCCGGGCACACATTTGCTGTAACAACTCCATTCGTCCTGAGAGGCCTAACGTCACAAATATTTCCTACACCTCATTTACTTCCTTTGTTCTTTCCCCTAATTACCACCAGATTTCACATCTTTGTATCATTTTACCAAATATTAGAATAGCAAAGAATAAATAACAGCAGCACATCGCGATCTAGGTATCTAAGCTGAGGGATGGAGAAAATCAATTGAATACTGATAACCCAGAATCAGGGTTTTTTTTTCCCATCAAGAAATGATTTTCTCTCTAAATGGCTAAGAATTTAAAGATGAAATAGCATGAGATATCAAATATTAAAATATTTTCTATGGTTTTCCCAAGAATAGATCCTTGAAAATTTTCTCTTAATTCAGGGTTTCCTGACTTTAAAAAAGAAAAAAGTAACTTAATAAGATTTTAATTGTTAAAAAAAATTGAACAATGTATAGTAGAAGAAGAGTAGATCTAAAAAGGTAAAGAGCTATTTCTAAGATTTTTAATTCAAATAAAACTGTTTCAATCAGTGACAAAACATATGCTAGAAAATGCCACATCAGCATGCCTTCTTCAAGAGAACATGGTAAAATGCAAGTGCATATTCATTACAAAAGAGGGGTAGAGACACTTGGCCAAGGGCATCTAGCAACAACTTTAATCCAGTTGATGGGAAGTGGTATTTCTACTCTCTCCCAGAGAAACATTCTAGAGTCAAGATCAATTGGTTTTGCTCTCATCGTGGTGTGACTTGCCACATGTTAGTTCTAATAATGAACTGCTTTTAATTAGAAAAACAGGACTTAAATACCAGCAAGCTCCCATCTGCAGCCCCTATCAGGAAAACAGCTGGCAAACAGCTGTAGCAGCATGAAGACCACAGGGAAGAGGCCTCAGTGGGGCTTCTGAGACACTTACAGACTTAAGTTGCGAGTTTGCTTTATGACATTTTAGAGCAAGCACTGAGGGATAGTAGAGAGATTATAAACTGAGGTAGGTTTCTGTTGTTCCTAGGTCTCATAATATTGTCTCTAAAGCTTTTGATTTTGTTCAAGTGTACTCAAATTTTACATGTGTTTATAGTCTTGCTTCAAATGGTGACATATTTAGCAGATTAACTATATGTCAAACCTTTTTAGTTATATTTTGGCTGAGGGGGAAAAAAGAAGTTTCAACTGCATTTAAAGATTAGTTCATGCTTCTGGCTTTACTAAAGCTCTTTAACAAAGAGGGAAATAGGATCCTCAGTCTTTGACCAAATAGAATGTAAAATGATTTAGTGAGTGGACAGTTTCTCAAATTGCTAAAACAAGACCCATACCGGGAAGATTCAAATTACATAAAGTGATCAGACATGTCATACACGTACATCAGTTCATTAGCATTCAATTTGCAAGCCTGGAATGTACCATCTTTTTAAAGGAGAAGTTGACTTTTTCTTTAGTTCCCCTCACTTACCAGATGTACTACTGCCCCGGTCTGAACTATTGTAGGATCCTCCCGTATTCTGGTCGTATGATTGGTTGTATGGGATAGTTGGAGGAATTGTGTCATTTGCTCGATAATCTAAATATTTCAGATGGAAAAAATTAAAGAATTATTTTCTCTTTGGTGCCTCAATCATCTACCAACAATTAGGCTTTTAAAACATCATGTTGATCACTTGCTAAGATGTACGTAAGTGTTCAGGAGGAAAAATCAACAAAGATAAAGAACTTTAAACCTTTCTCTTTTGAGATTATAAAACAAATTCTTTGCATCATCTCCTTTACATGAACCAGACTAAACACAAGTATGAACGAATCATATGAGGGACTATTTCTTCTCCTTAAATATTGATACATCAGCTCAGGCGGAAATCAGATTTGCTTCACTTGTTTACTTTAAAAATATAGTAACAAAATAATTTTAACAAGAAAGTAGGAAAATATGTCTGCAAATCAAAAAAATAATTAAAATAAAACTGAAACATCTGCAAGGTTATATCTAATAAAAAATGTCCTCATGATAAGAAAAAAAGTATCCCAATCTCCCACAGAAATGCTTTGCTTACTTAGGCAAAGGTGAAAATCCAAATGACAAACTCACCACTGGAATAGACTGAGTAATAATCTGTCAGTCTAGTTGCATTCCAGGGTCTTTATTATAGTCTGACATACCAAGTCTGTTTACAGGCAGCATAAACAATAAATCAGAGCTCTGAAATATTTGTGCAGCGACTGTCAGAGCTTTCCAAAATCCACAGTAAAGCCATATACTACAGAGGAATAATGGAACAATAGTTTGAATCCCCACTGTAAACTCTGTGATTGCAGAAACTGTCCTATTCATCTTTGTCAGCCTTTGTCATGAACATGTCTAAGAGTCTTAACAAATATTTATTGAATTGGCTTATTATACCAATCAAGGGTTTTTTTAAACTTGGAAAAAGCTAGATGACTGTATTGTTAAATAAAAACATATAACATTAACTTAATCAAATGAAATGTTCATCTTAAATTATCTTTTTGTAATCTCCAACTGTACTGTTTTATTTTTTTAAAATATGGTCCCAACTCAAGCCTAAAGAAAATAAATCTATGTCTCTAATTATCTACAATAAAATATATCTTTTACTTGGACACTTGTACAAAATTGCTCCGATCTATTCAAATCAGAGCAATTCCTCTTTTCCTAGAGGTGTAACTTTGCAAATCATGTTATTAAAGTAATAGCCTGAAGGACTACAAAGAAATCAAATACCTATCTCTTCCAACTCACACATATTATAGTAGAGCAACATTCTCCTCAGCCCATAAAATGCTCTTCTGCTGCTACAAGTTCACACTAAACTGAATTTATTTTAGGTTCTATCCTGACAGACTTCAATCAGGTCAACCAAAGAAATTCAGGTTCTAAGATCACACATTGCGGTGGTCTTAGTAACCATCAGGTAGTAGATCTACAATAAAGTGAACCACTTCTCCAGTTTAAGTTTAACTTAATTATTTTTCTTCAGTTTGATATAAAAATGCCACTCATTTATATGACCATGTAGAAGCAATTATCTTCCATTCTCCAGTCGAAAGAATGAGATAGTCTATTTATTCAAAATGGGAGGTATTGTGACGGTGGTACATCTGCTTTATGAATAAAAGATTGTCTGTCCTAAGCAATCCCTCACCTACGATTAAATTTAAATTAATCTCAAAACCATTTGAAAATACTTATATATTATTATAAAATCAATTTTCCAAGGTTATTGTTGTGCCAATTAACTCTTTGACACGGGAAATTTTGAAACCAAAGAAATAAGAAAACCTTAATAACAAAAGAAAGATTCCACTTGCTGATCCTAGACAAGTTTTGGCATGCAGTACTGAAGGGCTAAGGATACCAATACAGAAAAAGATAAAGCTCTTCACCTTTGTTCAATTTGTTTTGCTCCATGATGTTATACTGAATTGGTGCCACTTCTTGTTTCTGCTGTCCCGGTGGCTTCCAGTGCTTCTCGCCAGAGTCCCCGCTGCCATTGTTCATATTGTTGCTGAGGTTTGACTGGATGAGCTGGGTGGTGGCATAAGGAGTGGGCTGCCCTGATGGATTGACAAAACGCCCATCCTTCAGATTTGGGCTATTGAAGGTTTTCATCTCATTGATTTTGTTACTAAGGTCCACATCACCATAAACAGTTGACTCAGGGAGCATCAGATTTGTTTGTTTGTTATCCAGTTGGTTGTTATAATTTGCTATACAATCAGCTATGTGCAATGGAGAGGAAAAGGAAAAAGTCATTCTGCATGGTTATTCGTTTTGAATTTTTTTGTATGTAGCTTGGTGAGTCACACTAGAATTGTTATGTACAGTAAAAATGGGCTTAAATAAGATCAATAAAAAAGGGCCAAGTATTCATATGTACTTTTTAAAAAAAAACAATTAAAAGTTGAGGGAATAAGAGAGGACACACAGAATTTATAAAGAGTAATTTTTAACTTCTGCTAGTGCTATGTAGTAATACATAATTTAAGACAATTTTCTTTTAACAACCTCATTAATAGAACTTCCACTGAAATAATACATACATGAATATATGCGCCAAATTTAAATTTTCTAGTCTTGAGTTCCTGAAATCTTTGATGCTACTAGTTAGCTGTAGCAGAACACAGCATGTAAGCTGAGAATCCAAAGGAGAAAACTCGGCTCTCAGATCAAAGAAGTTGAGATTCAACATTTTATCAAGTTCCTCTATTCAAAAGATACGATGAACAGAGGTAGAGTGATAGTAAATAGTGCTCAAGAGAATTTCGTTAGTTCTTCTCTCGGTCATGTAGGATGATCATTATCAGAGAAGGATGTTATATAATCATTTTTTCGTGGTTTCATAATCACACCCTAAGACAATAATAATGACAATAACATTGACAAAATGAATCATGGTAACCAGGGTAATTTAATCAAATAAAGCCTGGAATAATATCTAATGTCTCCTATCTCAATTTCGCTCTAATTTTCCCTTCATTGAAATATTTGAGAATGAAATAATTTATATGGATATAGAAATATTTAAAGCCTGCAGTTAAAAATATTAAAATAGCAGAAAGAACTAAAATCATAATTTAAAATTAGGACTTTTTTTAAATAAAAAGATTAGTTAAGTTACAATGTTAAAAATACCATTATTTTATTCATGTAGTTCATCATGACCAACATTAACAGGTCATTTTGAGGACTGCTTTTCAACTGGATATTTTAAGAAATGATAAATTAACATGATTGTCAGTAAAGATGTAAATATGAATATAATCTTAAGAAAAAATTGCAACTTCACTATCCTACAGAATTCAACTACTCTGCATTTCAACAATAAACGATCAGGGTGCAGGAATATTTAATTCATTTGGCCTCTAGTAATTCTTATTCCTAATTTCTAGGTATTAAGTTTTGTTTGAGAGTGGTTAAGAAATATTATTAAAGGTGATATGGCTTTGGCAATCTCATTTTTCTCCACCAATCTTTCTAAATGAGTGCTATTCAATAGAACTTTCTGAGATGAGGGACATGTTTTATTCTGCATTGTTCAATACAGTGGCCACTAGCCACATTTGACTACTGAGCACTTGATATGTGGCTAGTGCTGATGAAGAGCTGAATTTTAAGATGCATTTTATTTAATTTCAATTTAAATAGCCACTGGTAGCCTGAGGCTACCATGTCGGACAACACACCAATACATATTAATTTAATTTGGTATCATTATTTTTTTCTCTTTTATAGGACGCCGTATAGTCTTTTATTTATAATTTTGTGAGCATCTATCTGTCTGGGCAACTAGAATCTGGACCTCTGGAGAACATGGACTTGAGCACATAGATATGTCACATCCATATTCATATCCAGCGGAGACTTGAGATTTGTTTTAGGGGTAGACTTACAGTTTGTGCTATGATTTGTCTTAATGGTGCAGAACATCTTTACTTAAATGCCATCTCCTATTTCCCTTTTCCTTAATTCCATGGGTTATTTTACTTCTACAGTCATTTCTTTTGATTCTTCATGATTCTTTTAATACTTCCCACATTGGAAATGTTGAGGGATGTTTTCTTTCGTTTTTTGTAAGAAGTCATTTGTAATTTTCAGCTTATTCCTTTAAATATTGCATACTCTACCTCCACACTTTACTGTCATGTTTTGCCATGAAATTTTAGCAAAGTAATTTACTCACACATATTTCTGAACGAAGCCCACATAATACAAAATAAGTGTATGTATACACACCTGCGAAAGATATATATATCTCTTGTATCCGCAGGATCTACTAGTATACTATAAAAATCTGATTTTGAATTTCATTTAATTTTCTTTATAATTTTTTGTTACCACTGTTGTACAATTATTATTATTACTACTGCTATTAAAGAATTTGGTTAATTCTAGCTATACATTTATTGATCTTTTGATCTGTTTTATTCCCCAAATCTTGAAAATAATAACTAAAAATTACAACTGCATACATTCTTATAAAAATGAATACTTACATAATTTCATTTTTCTTTATTTGCTATCTATTCTAGTTTACATTCTCCATTCTCCCATTGCACACATTTTGGTGGATGGTGAGATGTGGAGATATAGGGATGGAGAAAATACTTGAATCAGGCTAGTTTGCTAAATAATAGTCAGCATTTCATGAAAATGTTGATCAAATTTTCCATTCCAATGTAGGGAGACAAAAAGAAATGTATCTCCTTAAAGCTAGTTCCTAACAATGCTCGTACATATCAAGCTGGCTCTGTGTCTCTAACCTGGGCGACTATAAGTAGTCAGGTTGCTATCGCTGTTCCCATTGCCGGCTGCACAGCAATTGATGGAGCAGTCATTGTGGTTGTTGCCAGTATTAGGCCACGTGTCTGCCAGCCATGGCTGCGTGGCAGGTTCACTGATGTTGAGAAGTCCTGGCCTAAAGAAAAGAATATATAAAAGTCAATGTTATATAGATAGCAAATAATATTTCCTATACAGAATTCCAATAAACTCTTCATCTCATTATTCTCACAAATAATTGAGTCAACTATGCTGAACGATATTATTATTATTTTTATTTTACAGACAAGACAACTGTAATGTACTGTTCTGGGATGGGCCACAGCTTATATAGCCATGACTTTGTAAACTGGCAGAGTTGTGCTTCAGACCTAAAATACTGTACATTTTGCAATGCTCTCCTCCTCCTTTAGTCACAATGACTAACAATCAAACATGGAATCTAAAAATATGGATACATATATGTTTTAGTGTTTTAGTAGCTTAAAGAGTACCATAGTTAAGACAATTTGCATTTATTCATTTTTGACCCATTAAAAAATAATGATTCAGGACTGGCCCAGTAGCATAGTGGTTAACTTCACATGCTCCACTTCAGTGGCCTGGGGTTCACAAGTTCGGATCCTGGGTGCAGACCTACACACTGTACATCAAGCCATGCTTGGCAGTGTCCCACGTACAAATTAGAGGAAGATAGGCAACAGATATTAGCTCAGGGCCAATCTTCCTCACCAAGAAAATAAATTATTTAATTTAAAAAAATTTTAAATAATGATTCTTCTCACAACTTCATTTAAAAAATGGAACAAGCTCCTTTTCTTAGACAATGGATCCTTCACAGTAAGCACATTTGCATATTTTTCTTCAAAACTGTTTCAGAAATAGTGAGTTTGGGACTCTGTGACATTTTGCAAAGCCTCATCAGTGTTTCAGTGCACAGTTCCGTAAGCTTGTCAACATTTTCTGATGGTGACAATGTAAAATGCCACAAATCCCTACATAAACAAAGGAAAGCTACTGAATTAAATCTGGTAAAACAAAGATGTCCACTATAAGAAATATTAGCGTTCATGTTTTTTTTGGCACAACAGATGTTAATCCTCTTTCGCTGTGAGTTGGGAATGCAAAGCACATCAGCAGTTATTAATGAGAGCCCTGAACCGCCAGTGCCAGAAACGCAGACTGGAGTCCAAGGACGGCATTCCTGATGTTCTTTTCCAACATTGACTCCATTTGATAATTCAGCAAAAGTGGTGATGATGCATGATGTGCTGTCAGATCCACAATAAACAGACTGGCACTACAGATTCCGCAGAGATTTTCTTTATGGTTTCACTTTCTTTGTTAAAGTGCAACACCGTGCTTCTCATTTACCTGGGAAGCAAGAACCTGACACTTCATTCTCCATGGTTCCTACTCTGACACATAGATAGTCAACTGAGGAAACTTACCATGCAAATGATGGCTATTTGAGGAATAATTCACTTCAAATGAAGAATATGGATTTATAATTTATATATCTATAACATATATATATATACGTAATAAAAATGAATATTTACTCTTTGCTTACAGAGTGTGAGGTGTTGTTCTGAGCTCTTGACATGTATTAACTCATCTAATTCTTACCACAATTCTACGAAGTAGTTACTATTATTATCCCAGTTTTACAGATGAGGAAACTGAGACACCTGAGAGACGTTAAGAAACTTGTGAATGGTTATACAAAGTGACTGAGTGGCAGAAAAATACACATAGTCTGCCTCTAGAATCCACACTCTAATCCAAGATACTATAAACACATATGCTGGAGAGTGCTGAAATTTCCTAAAGCCCTCAAACATTAATAGAAGGAAGGGTGGGAAAATGCCTGAAGACTTGGAATTCAGAATAACACTGTTAAAACGGAGCCAACTTACTATTAAAATTGTTGATAAAAACATGCTTTGAAGAGCAATGTTGCTGAACTGTTGAAATTTAAAACATTTAAATGTAAGCTGTATCACAGATATCTGGAGACTTTGAAATAGATGTTGGTTATAGAAATTCTGCATCTAGTAATCTTTAGCTTTCCTTATTTTCTTCTCTCTTGAACTGAAATCAAGTGTGTTATCATATTAGAAGTTATTAAAAATAAATCTCCATATTTGCCACTGTAGAGATATTATGGGATGTTTGAAGTATGTGTCAAGTGGAAATTTTCCACAGCCTGACTTACATGTTTCAATAGGAATTGACGATATTTTTATGCTACTATGATTCCCTCAGAAAAACACTTTTAAAGTGAATGTTTTGATATCCTCATAGGCTGAAAGAACTTTTCATATGTATGGGTGATTTCCAACAGGAAGTAGGATTAACAATTCACATCCTAGCTTTTAGTTTAGACTTGTGTTTGGAATGCTAATTATTGAGAGAAGAAAGTGAGCCACAATTACTGGCCCATAATGAATCTTAAAATGCCATGTGTATATTTCAGAGGTCTCTGAGGAAGTCAAGGTCATATGCAGCTACTCTGAGAAGGGTGTTAGGGTCTTTTTAAACTAATAATCTCACAAGTTATATTTATACATTTAAGATGATCCAGTGTGTGTAAGATAGATTTAGCTGCCCAATAACAAGAAATGAAACAGGAACAAAATACAATGCCGGTTACAGTGATTAATATGTGTCTAAAATATTATATAATGTTATCATATGATATATATGTATTACCATATATTAGTTGTTATATTTTCATGCTAATACATCTGAGTTTGCTTATTTCTTCCTTGTCTTCAAAAAGACAATATTATCAGGAAAAGGAAGACACTAGGACTCGCAAAAACCAAATTTATCTTCCAGTTTATATTAAGGAGATAGATTTGTGTCACAACAGAAAAGAGGACAAATGCACGTAAGAAATTATCTGGCAATTACTTTCAATTTCTCTGCTTCTCTTTCTCCAGATATTCCAATCACTCACTCCAATAAAAATAATCCATTTAAACTCCTAAACCACCAGATACAATACTAGAAGGGCCAGGGGCTGGGAAAATGGTGAGCGGGACTGGCAGTAAGGGTTGCCCATAGGCTGCTTTCTCTTTCCATTGAGAGCATCAAAAAGTTCTGAAGCCCAGGAAGAAGTGAGGGATAGATCTAACAGTCGCCAGTATCTTAAAGAGAAGCAAAGCCTGAGCCCTGTTTCTTTCTCCCTGCCACGCCAGGAAATGTGGTATTGGCGTTCTCCACCTGGTTAGTCTCACATTCCTAGTCCTTTCTTCAGGCTTTCTCTGCTGTTTCCTGTTTTATGCTGTGGTTTAGATGTTAAGTAGGTCTTTTGGAAGAGGTGATTGGGACGTTTGAGGTAAGGAAAACAAATGAATAGGAGCAGCCACTTCACATTTCCACAATCCTCCCCTGGATCACATCGCAAGTCCTTTGCCCTTTTCCAGTTGGGAAGGCCTCTTTCCTGACCACAATCCCTTTTCTGGGAATAGCTAAATGGACAATTTTGAGAACTAGAAGAGATTTTCAGCTCAAGCTTCTCCTTTGTTAGAGGGAAAAAAACCTCCAGTCCCAAAAATTTTCTCTAAAGTCATCAGGAACAGAACTCAGGTCTTCTGACATTCATTTATTCAACACCTCAGGCATTCCTTCCTTCCTTAGATACTTATTGATGATATCTTTCGAAGAACCATAATCCATGTATTGAAAGTACTGATGTAATTCAATAAATTACATTAATCAAATTTCAAAAAATTTATGCATTTAATTATTGATTAATAAATCACGTAGCCTCTATACTCCAGGATCTCACATTCTATTGTGAGAGACAACCATACAAGCCAGGAGTTGGCAAACTATTTCTGCAAAGGATCAGATAGGAACCATTTTAGGTTTTGCAGGCCATATATTTTATGTCACAACTACTCAACAATGCCACTGTGGCCGGAAAGCAGTCATAGACAATATGTAAACAAATGAGTCTGGCTGTATTATAAAACTTTGTTTACGAAAACAGGTGGCAGACTGGATTTGGCCCAAGAGTCATAATTTGCTGACACCTGAAATAAACAAAAGATAATCATATTACCTCACATTAGGTGCTTAATTGTGACATATACACAGCACAAAGAGTTCATGGAGGATGCAGCGGGTGAACTTCAGCAAACTGATAAGGGGAAGGGGCACACACATTTTGACTGATGCAATAAGGACAAAGATAATGCAATATTGGCAAATGGCAGGTGGGCTGACACAGTGGGTTGTAGGGTGTGGCACAAGGAGGTGTGAAGTGGGCCTACAAAGCCACTAGAGACTGTAGGCTTCACAAGCTAAGCTGAATGTGGACTTGATATTCTAAACATGGTGGGTGTTATTGAAAATGGCATCTTCAGCAGCTCAGAGATGTGATCAACTTGCATTTCGAAATATTATTCTCACTCCAACGGGCAACAGGAATTAACAAGAAGTAGTGCTAATGAAGGTAGATAAAGGTAAGACTACTGGGAGCTTTCATAATAGATTATGCAAATGAGAACAAGTGCTGAAATGAAACCATATAGTGATAGTGGGTGGATAAAAGGTAGGATTAACAAAATGCAGTAATGGATGAAGGAAAGAGGATGCCTGGAACATTTTGACTCAGGTGTCATTAACCAAATGAGGTAGGAGGTCCAGTGAGGGCTCATGGAGTCTGAAATGCCTGAGGGAAACAAGTGTTTAAGGGATGGACATGAAAGAAGTGAATGCAGGTTTGGTTCACTGCTCATTCTTTCACTACATTGGATCATAGAACACACACGTGTACACAAAGACACACACACATACATGGCTAGGAAATGAGACCTCTTCCTAATGCACTCCTGATTCTACTTTTCCTGCTCTGTTTTTTCTATGGCACACATCAGCTGCTGATACTACAGGGTTGACTTGTTTTTAATGTTTATTATTTATCTTCTATCTCCTCCACTAAATGTAAGGTTCACAAGGACAGGAATTTTTATTGACTTCGCTCACTGATGCAACCCAAGCAACTAGAACAGTGCCTGTCACATGGCAGATATTCAGTCAATGTGTTTGATGAAGAAATAAATTTAAAATTGTGCATATAACTGTCACTTTGAGCACTGACTCTAAGATCTATATTTAACTGTTGCCTCTATAACATTGCAGCATCTTTTGTCATTTAATTTGGTAAAAAGATCATTTTTCTTTGGTATTTGAAATAAATCAGTTTCACTGCTGTTCTATTTTTAAATTTAAAAGGTTAATTCTCTGTGGTGGTATAGCAAGCTTTCCAAATGGATAGATAGTGCAGGAACTTGGTAATTTTTCAGTCCTGCCATAGAAACTAGCATTTAGTACCTATGGATTCCTGCCATTATTTCCTCTTTGAAAATTTGGTCTATCTAGGTTGTAAATTCCTTTACAGTAGGAATCAGACTTATAATAAGAGTGTGTGTGTGTGTGAGTGTGTGTGTGAGAGAGAGACAGAGAGCATCTGTGCACGCACAGAGGCTAGTGCAGAACATATAGAAGATGCTCAATAAGCACTTTCATATGCTTTGATGAATGACAAAGCTGAAGTCTACAGTCATGAATATACACATGTAGAAAGGTGGTTATATAATCAGGCATTGCAGATTTATCCACGAGAGAATGTTCTTATGCCAAAGGCGGTTTCACGAATATCTGGGCTATGATTTAGATGGAATTCCCCTGGATGCAAAAACATGCCCTGGTTTAATTTCTAAATCAAATGGATTTATTCTTTATGAAGACCTCCCTAGTTTTTGGGTCTTTCAGTGGCTGGCTTTGTTTCCCAGGTGTGAAAACAGGAAGCTAGCAGCAGGCAGTACCCAGGAAAGAATGATTAGTGCTTATTGCCAAATTTGTACACCACTGGTTAAAGGGGGTCAATATATTTTTTAATCACTCTTTGTCTTATAATAAACTCATAATTTTGTCATCAGATGGTATGTTCCTCAGATTCAGCAATAATATCTTATTCATTTTTGTCTTTTTCAGTAGCAACCACATTATCCTGTACAAAGCAGGGCACTCAATAAGTGAATTGAATTTGAATTATAAAACGGTTTTGTTTGAAAGATTTTTTTTCTTACGCTTTAAGCTAGATGTTACTGTTTTTGAAAAGAAGAATCATCGTATTTCAGAAAATCCTAAAGCTTGGCTCATGTAACTTATACATTATTTCAACCCCGTTAAGCTGCCTGTCACATCAATTTGTGATTTCTCTGTGAATATATTAAAGATCACTGAATAATAATTACAAAAAAATCATAAATATAAGATTGAGGTTCATTTTAATTAGAAGAAAAAAAGCTCTGGGTTAACAAGCTACCTAGATTTCTTCTTTCACTTCAATGTACTTCCCTGAAAATGGAGAGCCTGAACTATTTTGAATTCATAACAAGAATAAACAAATAAACATAACCTACAACAGCTTATGAGCGAATGCTGTGTTCAGCAGGTCTTCAAATGAACACTTTTCCTTTGATATTATCTGTTAACTAACTATATTTCTTAATCTTCATAAATGCCATCGCTTAATTAACTCCTTTTAACCACGTGCTAAATCTTCAAGTCTGTCTTTCCCGGTTAAACTGCTCCCTCTGGTGTTCACTGACTAAGATGCAACAGCTCCCATCGATTGCGTTTGTGTGTAAATAAGCTTGGTTCCCAGCACAGCAGAATGGAGTATTTCTAAAAGATTTGAACAAATTTTCACATTTAAGTTAAACCTTTTAAGCAAAGAAAGTGATGCCATCGAGGAAGAAAAGAAGAAATAGCTGGAATTCCCTTTAGGATCTACAAAACAAGCAAGATAATTACCTCCCTCCGCTGCTCGCAGCTTCGCCTCCTCTCTGATAAGTTACTAGAATGTTACCAAAAACAAGGAACAATTAATAGACATGTTTATGCTGACAGACCAAAAGCTATGACATTCATGAGCATCTTTCTAAAATGAAACGCTTTCTCCCTTTCTACTCAGAAGCATTATAAAAATCATCACAGAAAGTAGATTTATGATTCAACTAGTATTTTTAAAAAAATTATACATAATTAAATATGTTACTCTTATTTTCTTAATGTGCCAACAAGGTTGAGAACTAAGCCAAAGCAAAACTTTAGTACACTCCTATTAAATATAACTATTATACATTTATACATTCCCATAGATTTCTATTTTGAATTTATGATTAGATCATATAATTTCATGATTTTATATAAATGGAATCTTAAATTTGGGAAAAGAAAAACCCTACTAGACTATTTTCCCAGAAGTATGAGTACCAGTAAGACAAAGATAAATGTTAAAATAAACCTTCCCTCTCTCCACACACAAAGATGTATGCCAAGCTGTGACTATTAATTAATGCAAACTATTCGTTATTGTGGCTTGTAGAAACCCCTCTCATTATATTTTCATCAGGCATGTATATATAGAGAAAATATATTTTAATGTTCTTGAAAGCATTCTCAGCTTAATAAATTATAAGCTGAGATTAAAAAATTTAGCCATAACAACAACAAAAAAAGATTTGTACATAGTTAGGCAAGGGGTTAAGAAGATTAGTTTCTCTGTAAATGCAGACACATTTTCTAAGAAAAAATGTGTATCTAAAAGCTGCCAAATTCTGCTACTTAGAAGAACTCCAAACTGGGAGTCTGTTAAGGAGAGATAACTGCTCCCAGTGATTACAATAACTGGATTAAAACCAAGAAGCAAGACTACAGGTACATCTTGTACTCAAGGTGATGTGAAAGAAGACGACCCACTTTCAAAGAAACTGAATAGAACAGAATATTACGATTCCAACTTGGGGAAAATGAAAAGTTTTATCTTTCACATGGGCTGGGTATTTTGGTTACCTTTAAGGATGTTGATTCTATGGACAGAGAATGGCAAGGGAGAGAAATTTTTGTTGGAAAAACTGCAAGCTTAAATTAAGGAAAAAAATGCACTGCCAAGTACAAAATAATCAATAAGATCATTAGCATGTTAAATCATGCTGAGGGTAGAAACAGTGTGTCTATTGAATGAAACACATGCAAACAAGGCTAAGATGCAGCGTGGAGTCATGAATAAGTAACTGCATTAAATGGATGAAAAGCAACACCGACCACTTCTACTGCAAATGCATGCCTGACATGGGTCAATGAAGTATTGTATTCCATTTTAAGTCCTTTCCCCCAACTTACTGCAGGAAATGAAATAAAAACAGAAACACAATAGTACAACACATGCCAAACTAACAAAGGAAAGGAGGAGGGTGCAAATATATACCTGTTGGTGTGAAGGTAAAAGACGGGACTGAAAAATCAAAACAAAATATAAACCAGTTATTAAGCTGAAGAGAGAAAGGGAACATATCACATTAGTATAAATCAAGCAGACAGCGGAACATAAAACAAATGTAAATAACTAAGCCAGGAGCTCTGACCCTCTGATAGAGGAATAAAACCAAATCCGAGGTTTAAAAAAGGAGCTTGTCTCTACAGGTACTATTTCGAAGTGTCTGACATTTGAGTAGGGAGGGGAATTGGGCTGGGTTAGCCTGTGAATGACCCTGCATTTAGTAACATAGATTTGGCTCATGGCTTTAGTACAAACAGAAATCCTCTACTATTAATCATTTCCAAACACTGAGTGATGGATTCTTAAACAAGCATTATCAGGGTTTTGCTTGAACCTTATCTAGAAATCTGGAAGTGAATGCTTATTAAAGTGGACTAATAGGTGCACTTAAGTGTTTATCATTAAAAGAGATGGAGACAGAGAGAGGGAAGGAGAGAGAAAGACTTAAGAAAAGAAAAAGAAAAAAGAGAGAGAGAGAAATAAAGAAAGGAAGAAAGAAGGAGGGAGGGAGGGAGGACGGAAGGAAGGACAGAAGAAAGGAAGGAAGGAAGGAGGAAAGGAGAGAAGAAAGAACTGGAACAAAGAGAACCATAGAATTGAACTGTTTCACTGCTAAGAAATGCCGGACACTTTATCATATAAAGTATAATGCTGTATTTTTATCATCATAGAAATTTGTGAATGGACAGAAAAAAATGGGGCATTTTAGCCTTTAGTTTCTCTATTATAGTTTATATTTAGCAGCTTTCTTGGAGTAGGCTGAGCTTTTTTTTAATGCCACACTAGAAGCTAAACAATGAACAATAACACCCTCTGAAAACCTTCACTCTCTCTGCAGTTATAAATCTTAATCTAATCAATAATGCCTGAAATTGAACTGCAGACCT
Source organism: Equus quagga (assembly GCF_021613505.1). Taxonomy (NCBI): domain Eukaryota; kingdom Metazoa; phylum Chordata; class Mammalia; order Perissodactyla; family Equidae; genus Equus; species Equus quagga. Next base: position 10,318,930 of record NC_060287.1, on the reverse strand, counting down.
CAAAAGTAGCAGCCTCGCCTCCCCCACTTTCCCTCTCTTCTGCCATTGCTGGGTGTTGGATAACACCAGAACTATTTCCACGTCATTTCAGAGGGAGGAGGCTGCCTTATTTTCCAAGCTCCTCAAGTTAATTGAAAGTAAACACTGCCCTGGGAAGGAAGCAAGGAAATCTACGTTACTCCCTTGAAGACTGAAGTTTGCTTTTAAAAAATCCTTAATACACACAAACTAGAATATTGATTACTTATTGTGCATCGAAAACCTGCCAAAACTGTATTTTCCACTTCACATTTGACTGTCTCTAAGAAATTTACTTTAGGATTACAGCATTTGGGGTTGTAAACAGGAATGCAGTAGCATCCTTTACAACTGTCACTTCTTACCAAACCATTTTATCTCTGAGCACACTAGAAAGAACAAAAACAGAAGCCCCAATGCTGTGTACCTAATTTACACACTGGCCTTCGTTGATAGCACAGCAGTCCCTGTGTTGAGAATTCTATTGTGTTTTCATTCACTCAGATCTTTTCAGAGAGTCAATGTGATTTAGCTACAATCAAAAATTCAGAGCCATAGTAACAAGTCTTCATAAAAAAAGTAAAAAGGTACATTTGCAAGTACAGCTATTCAAGCAAGAATGGAGGGCCTGAACATTAATTTGCAACCACAAGGACATAGGGAAAATATGAAAGGGCCTTGTCAGTACTCCTAGCTAACTGCTAACCCCAGTTTGAGGAATTAAAGAAGAGATGAAAAGAAGTCAGTCTAAATGAAATTTTTACAGCTCGCATAGCAAAGAACAACTTAATTCTCAAAGCTTCCAACAATAGAGTAATAAACTCTGTTTACCCACTGCCGCTGGTGCACTGTGTGAATGCACATGGACAAAGGGTACTGAGTGTTCTAGCAGAGGGCACATCTACAGATAAATGGAGGGGGAAGTGTTAAAAATGCTCACTATTACCCAAAGTCACGCTCTGGTTTGATGGTTTATAGGTCAATAGGCTCTTTTACATTTATTTCTTAAAAATATTTCACTTCCTTTTTGCTTATAATTATCAGCATTGTTTTTGGCACAGACAATTTAAGGTTTCAGGAATCACTTCTTTTAATTGCACAGAAAAAGAATTATGAAAAAGTGCCGACGAGGCAAAGTGAGAAAAGCGGAATCGAATGCTCACCAATTACATTTGTAATTATGTTCTATGATTTCTGCTCAAACTCAAGCTAGTTAAAGGGACAATGATATTAGTTTAATAGATTTTGCAGAAAGAGCACATAGCATTTGTCAGCATGCTTAAAGTACATTAGTAAAGGAAAAGAGACATTTCAGAAAGGAACAGGGTTTCGTGTCACATATTTAGATTTCAAGACAATACAGAGCATCAAATTGTTTTAACCACACAGCTATAGCACTTCATCACAATAAGAAATACAGGATTCCTGGAGAATTCAAGAAACTCTACATCTATATGTTAATTAGTCACTTTTCCTCATTAAATCAGATTTCAAAACACAACCCCCAACACCCTGCCCTTTCTCCGCTCCAGGACACACAGACACCCACAAACCCCTTCTCTGCATTGTTTGTCAGTCAAAGGTTTTATGTGGTCACACATGTGCCTGACTTTGTTCTACTTTGTATACATAATGAGCACTGGCTCTCTTTGCAGTAACCTTCAAGCCCTCTTTTTCCATTTCACAGGGAGGGATACCGACATTTTGCTTCATCTCTAGATAGGACACATATCTGAAAAAAACATATTTAAGGAGGATAATACCAAGGCAAATGTATGTATATGAAGAGATTATGGCAGAGCCACAGGCCGGAGGCACACTGATTTATTTTTACAGTATGGGTGATGAATTTGTGTTGACTCTTTCTTTCCAAGACCCCTTGTGACCTAGAGTGTAAATATTTTAGACTGCTGTCCCAGACTGTTTATAAGTGTATAGGGGCATTGGAGAGAACTTTTCATTGAGAAAAGTTGTAACTACCACTAAAAATTCTGACCTTTCCATATAATTGACCAGAGAAATGACTTGGCCAAGACATGCAGGAAATGTTCACTTAGGAAATATGTAGAGAATCTTTTTTTTACAAAAGTGGTGATGGTTGGGGCAGGAATGTGTCTTTTGGTAATTCTCTCTCAATTTGCTTTGCGGCAAAATAAAAGTGTTGTCTCACGCTAAAGCATAGGCCCTATAACTAAGATGAATGTATAATTTGTCATCCAAACTAAGACAATTCTGAGAGCAAAAAGGAGCACTATAAATAATTTAGTTTAACTAAAGACATAAATTGGGACTGCCCTCTGAAAACTAGGACTTACAGCTACCTACCAATAGCTCAGACCTGAGGCCCAGAGTTGATGAAGGTATTTGTCGGGGGGAGGGGGCTATCCGTCTGACATTGTTAATATTCTCCTCAGAGAGTAAAAAATACAAATCACCAATCTACAGACTTTGAGGACACGTGGCAAAGGGGTCTGTGAAATACCTTGACATATTCAGTTCATCCAGAAAATTGTAAATAATGGCAGCCAAGTAAACTTTCTTTTCTAAAACTGTAAACACATTTCTAACAACATCACCACCACTAATTAACAGCATATACATATTCAACTCTGCAAATTTAAATATAGCAATAAAAAAGTACTACATCTCATCTCTCTGCAAACTGAAGCACATCAGTCATGCATTCCATATTCAGTAAGAAATGATTATTTTATAAATAGTCAGAAATAATCATTAAAATAATTTTATAAAGAATTTCTTTCACTTCACAAAGGGCAAAATGCTCCCTTTAAAGCTGTGTGAGACAGTTGAAAGCTTGTATTTATAATTCCTGTGACAAGGAGATTAAAGTAATAAAGTAATTCCCAAGAGAACAAGGGAATAGTATAACAATCAAGTGTAGACCTACCTTGGTAAAATATATTTTAAAGGAACTGGGCCTGAAAGCGATAAGCCTATTTGTAACACTGCTACTCAAAAGGAGTTAATAGGCAGATATCACAATAATATAAAAGTACTTTTGAAAATGTTTATATATTAAAATAATTTAATATAGGATATATATGATCACAAATAATTTGGAGTCACAGAGTAAAATCAAGAGTTATGGGAACATGTTAAAATAAGAAAAACTCGGGTAAGTTAATACCTTTTCTGATACCCGCATAAGTACTCGTCAGCCCATTTCTCTTCTTCCTGTGTCGATAGAGCCAGATGCTGAAGACCATGAGGATGATCCAACAGGCGGCCCCGATTCCTGCGATGAACGCTGGCTGCTTCACGACATCTGAGATCTGCTGAGCAAGGCTGACCTGGTCCTCAGGTGACACGGGGTTCCCATGAGAATCTGAAAAGCCATATTTTGATTAATTTGAGTTTAAAACTCAATGAGATAATGGATTCATACTTATGTAATATAAAATAATTGTCACTCTTTTGTTAATTTTTGGACCATGAGTTCTGTTTTTCATTCTGCAACATCCACCATTGCTAATTAAAATAGTTCATGAGATTTTTCAGCAAAATTATATTCACTTTATTTATTTTAACTCAAATTATTTATTTATTTAAAATGAATATGATATAAAAAATTCATGGAATATATTTAATGAATGAATGAAAGGAAAGTATAATAATAAGGGGTACCAAATAAATACGTATAGAAAAGATACAAACTTTCTCAGACTTCTAAAGGAATCCTCAATTATATGTTCTAAAAAGGGTAGAAAATAAAATTTTATTTCCTTTATAAGGTATATATTGAAAAAGAAAATGTGCGTGTGTGTGTGTGTATTCTTTTCCCCCCCCAACCCCCAAATATATTCTGGGACTCTTAACTGCCTTAGAAACACATGATTTGAACCTATGTTCAGAAGGGTCTATAAAATTCAGGATCATTAAAAACCAAAGAAAAATTAAGATAATGTTACCATTGAAAGAACTATGAATAAACTTTCTTTTAAAACAATAACTGTGGCCAGCAATAGATATAAGAACATTAAATATGAACAAGAATTATCAACTGTTATGAACAGTCAAAAAGGCTTATGTTTTCTGTTAGCTATTTTGATTCAAGAATTAAAAATTGATGGAATTTAAGGCTATTAAAATGCACTTATTTTACATCTATGTTTAAACCTACTGAGACATTCATTTTTCAAGCCCACCATTTCATCAGTTCACATAGAGTGGTCTGCAAAGTCTGTAGAAAACTGGAAGCTGTTCCCTGTCACCAAAGCAACATCTTACTTTGCTGGCACTGAGTGAGGGCAATGCTGAGGATGCCCAGTGGGCAGAATTCCCATCAATGTCTGTAGTTTTAGTGTTCTTCCCCCACCACATCTGGTGAAACAAGCAGTGGTTTGCCCATTTCATTAGGATTGGTGCTTTCTTACAATCATTAAATCATTTGATTCCAAAAATGTCCTGCTAATAGAAGCTGATTTAAAATAGAAACACTTATTCCAGTCCAAATATCATTTTTATTTCCAGAAAAATAATTGGTATCACTCATTATGTATTAATAATATTTCTCAAGCTGAAAACATTCTTACAGATTATATTTTCCTATTAAATGATACTGCATCCTGATAAGACACTGGTAGGAAAAATAAGCAGCATTCAATGGCTAAGGAAACAGCCTTAGGAAAATAGCACCCCTTTCTAAGTGAAATGGCTAAGTTGCTACTCATGTTTTGTGTGTGTGTTTTTTTATTTGCTTTTTTCTTGAACAGAATTCCAGGTTTCTTTATATGGAGGGTCAAGGCTGAAAGATCTATTTTCACAGGCAATCGCAGTCACCTGCCTTCAACTGTTTGTTGACTGAAAGTTTTATTTCATGTTCCAGACCCTTTTATCTATGGTTATCCTAAGAGCGCTTCATCCTCTGAAAGTTCACCAAGCAGACATATTCTTTTTATTCCTAATACATCCTTTGTACGTGCTAGGTTTATAGATTTCATGGCTATTTGTGCAAGGTTAAGTTGGGTAGCTTCAGATTTTATGGAGACAGCCAAGAGACGCTCCATGCAAGGGACCAGATGGGCTTAACAGAATAAAGTGTGGTGTGACTAATGAATAAAATAGCCACTCCATATCTCAGTCTTTGTCTCACTGCAGCTGAGTCTATATTAAGATATGGAAAACTGGAACACATTTATAATTCCAAGAAAACTAATTTGACCCTTAAATCCCATGATTTAAATCTTAAATAAATAAAATTACACATGGTCCTTTTTCCAATTTTTCTTTGAAAACCTAGACTAAAAGTCATATGTTATAAAAATAGGTAAAGGACACCAACAATGTATAGGGTCATCCCAATGTAACTTATAATTTCAACTGTAATAAGTTAATACTGACATTTCACAAAACTGGGAACTATTTGAGTAAAAAGATCTGTATTTAGACTGTTTTCCCCCATAGCTTACATAACATTGTAACAGATGCATCAAGCAATTTTTTTAGTTTCCTGTATTGCTTGGAATTTTGTAATAAATGAACCAGAAATAACCATGAAGCTATTTTTGTTTAAAAGGTGTGTACATAATCACTGTTTTAAAATGTGCTTAATGTGAAAGATAATCCAAAAATCAAATTCTGGCTCGTGGCTGTGGTAGAGACAGCAAGCTCTTAGTAAAAGTTTGAATAGAGTTTTCCACAACATAGAGTTGTTGGAAAGTAGCTCCCTAGCCAGTGACTTCGTTGTCCCGTGTTTCCATTTATCTATTTGGAATCAGATGACTGAGTTCTGGGCATGGGTGATGTACACCATTTGCAGACCTGTACCATTTAACCCTTCCACACTTTGTGTTTCTTTTCTTCCTTTCTGCTGGCCCAGGGTCAACCTTGGAAGCCCCACGTTAAAGAGCATAAACTTCATCAGCCCATGACCCTCCATGTCTACATGGAACAGGGTCCCACCTACAAGCAGTGGACTTCAGGTGGACTTTATGATTGTATTATACAACAGAGATTCTGCAAATGTATCTGTTACAGCATCTAGAATTTTCTCAATGGAACATCAATAACGGTTTCCAAATAGAATGCAAAATCCCTTATGTATAGTAACAAAGTTTATTCAAAGCCAAATGTTTCCTAATTTTGTTTTGAAGTAATTTCTAGGATGTCATCAGTGTTATCAACGTGCCAAGTACTGTGTATTTATTTGTGAAGTATAAAGATTCACGTATCTGATTATTTTTTGTAATTTAGCAACTGACATAAAACACTACTAATGTTTAACTTCTGAACTAAAAGGAATAAACACAAAGTTGACCATATACTTCTCAGCATCTTTCATAGTTTAAACGTTGCCTGTTATCTGACCTTTTCCCTCCTTTTCCATCCATAATTGTATTTCTTGCCGTTTCTCTTGTTTGTTTTAGATTTTACTGGTAACCACTTGCTAATCTGTATTTTATGTTCATGCCACATTGCTTGTAGCGATGAGCGCTTGGCCCTGCTTTTGTGTTGGTAATAAATAACTATGGTAATAAAGTCTTCTCTGTCTTTTTATTTTTTTAATTCATCCAACCACTTTTGAAGCACACATTGTACTTAACATTCTAAGTGATTAGCATATAACCATATTCCAATGCTCTCTGACATCTCAGTCTATCTTTTGTTATAAAAAAACAATTGCAATTTTAAATAGACACAAAAATGATGACTATAAATTGCATATCGCTGCAAATTTCCAAAACCTGGTTTAAGTTTTGCATGGAAGTTTGTTTTGTTTTTTTTTTTAAATCCAAGTAACCGTAAGTTCCATGAAGGTGCAGACTGTGTCTTTCTTGTTCACTGAGGTATCCTTGCTGCTCAATTAATAGTATTCATTGAATAGAGGAAAAGAATTCAACACGACAGGAGTAGGATGACACTGAAACTTGGCACCTTTTGCTTGAAATATCGTTTAAAATGTGTGCTTTTTATTCACAGTCCATTCAACTTGCAATGATGGCTCCACTACATGCAAAAACTCAAAAGCAGGGCCAAGCGCTCATTGGTACACTCTCAAACCAGATCCGTCCTGCACTGACCTAACTGGATGAACTGTGGCTCGCTCTTCACCCCAGCCCCAGCCCCAGTGCTGGCTGCCACCTCTACGCTGTATCGGATCCCTGGAACCAGGGAGGGAATGACCACAGAAAACGTGGAACCGTCCACGGTCTTGTTTATGTGGTATCGAGTTTCATTGCCAAGACACCAGACCTGTAAGAAGAGCACAACAAATGGGAAGCTGGTAAATGTTGCAAGTTAATACAAAGATCAACATAGCATATCATGGTTTTAAACCTAGACAGAGTTCAGATCTATCATGAACTTAATATAGGAAGTTTCAGAAGTCATTTTTCCCTCGGATCTAGTTCTGAGAAGACTCTTTCAGGCAAACCTAGTGTTAGTAGTGCAGGAGTGCCCCCTTATCTGCACGAGATACCATCCAAGACCCCCGGTGGATGCCTGAAACCATGGATAGTATTGAACCCTATATATACTATATGTTTTCCTATACATATGTATTTGAGGTGTGACAGCAAAACTAGCTCACATTTCTTTTTCCTTCTTCAAAATTTCACAGATAGAAGATTCGCTCTTACTGTAGATCTTAGCAACCTCAGTATACTTTTTTTTTTTTTTTTCTTATTAAGTCGAGCACTTTCACCTTTTCACTTAAAGGAAGTACGTTACGGCTTCTTTTTGGCGTACCCAAATTGCCAGCATCACTACTCTTGTGCTTCGGGGCCATTATTAAGTACAATAAGGGTTATTGAACACAAGCACGGTGATTCCATATGACAGTTGATCTGATAATCCAGACGGCTACTAAGTGACTAACGGGGTGGGGGGTGGATAGAGTATACACCATGGATATAGTGGACAAAGAGAGGATTCACATCCCCAGCAGGACAGAGCAGGATGGTGCAATATTACACCACGCTACTCAGAACAGTGCACCAGTTAAAACTTCTAAGTCATTATTTCTGGAATTTGCCACTTAATATTTTCAGACGGTGGTTGACTGTGGGTAGTGGAAACTATAGAAAGCAAAACAATGATAAGGGGGGACTACTGTACCCTCAAGACCTTTTTGAACTTTCTCATATACTTTTAAAGGATTATATTAGGTGAGTCTAAACATTTTTGCTCAAAGACACTGGTTCCTATCAGCCCATATCATCAGGGTTTTTTTAAACATCTAGAAATTATTTGCCAGAAAAAAAAGGACCTTGTAAAAAGTTGTCTATATCCAGCTAAGAAAAATAACTTATCTACCATCACTCAGCATTTGCACTCCTACTACAGCATAACCCTGGATGACCAGATAACACAAAACAAAGAGGAGGAGGAAGCTTCGAGTCTAGTACAGACAGTCCCCGACTCACAATGGTTTGACTAACAGTGGTTCGACTTTATGATGGTGTAAAAGAGACAGACATTCAGTAGAAATCATACTTCAAATTTTCAAATCTTATCTTTTCCTCGGCTGGCGTTATGTGGTACAATACTCTCATGATGCTGGGCAGCGGCAGTGAGCGCAGCTCTCCGCCAGTCACATGATCGTGAAGGTAAGCAACTGATACGCTTACAACCATGCTGGACACAGACAACCATACTGTTTTTCACTTTCAGTACCATATTCAATCAATTACATGAGATAGGCGACACTTCATTATAAAATAGGCTTTGAGCTAGATGATTTTGCTCAACTGTAGGCTGATGTAAGTGTTCTGAGCAGATTTGTTAGGTAGGCTAAGCTATGATGCTCCGTAGGTTAGGGGTATTAAATGCATTTTCAACTTACAATAGGTTTATCTGGATGTAACCCCACCGTAAGTCAAAGAAGATCTGTACTTTACTTCAATAGTTCTTCGGGATAAAATTACCTGACGCTGTCACAGTCACATCACCTTCTATGTCAAAATCAAGACACAGTTGATTTAAAAAGAGAGCTTCTGAATAATCTAAAGCATCTTTATATAAATGTGGTTATTAAAAATAAAACTGAAATAAGGAGTAGGGATTATCCTAGGATTTAATTCAGCCTATGGTATGTTCAACTATTACCAATGAGAGAAAATTAGCATTCTGATCTTATATTTAAGTGGGAATATTAATTAGTCTTTGATAACATATATGAGATCATAAAGAATAACAATATATATTTGACTTGAAAGGAAAATATTCTTCCAATAGAAAATTATTGTATATTCATTAACTTTGATAATGATATTTCTGCTAGGAAATTATTTCCAGGATATTAAGATGTTTAAACTACACTATAATCCTTATTTTAAGTTTCACTAAAGGATTATTTAATCATAGCATGATCTTTTTCAATGTTGAAGAACTTGTATACAGTGCATGACTGGATTTGGACTCAGTTTCCAAAAGAAAATGATCCATGGAGTAGTAAACCTTGCTCTATATTCTTTAGGATATCCTCGAGCCATATGTGAGATTAGCTTCAAGTAGCCTATTGTCTAAACTGTAAAAGGAAATGGGATTTAAAATAAATCTAATATCAGTGTCCTCTGTCACATGGTCAATAACCTTTAATTTTTTTCTTTGAAAGTTAATATTATTTTAATATAGTTTCAATGCATAACACGAGCAAATGGTCAGACTCTATACCAGGATCTGACCATTTGGAAATAAAGAGTCCTTTGTGCTTTTTTTTCCCCAATTACATTATGCAGCTGAACCAAAGCCACAAACTGATTTTGAACCAGTCAATCAGATTCTGAAAGGCATTTTATTATTTTAAATTGACCATGAAGTTAAGTGAAATCCACCCTTTTGCATTTTTTCAGGAGAGAAATGAGTTTTGACTCTTAGGGGAAAATGCCTACATTACACAATTTTGCTTGAGAGCTGAGACATCACCTCATTTTAAATCCTTAAAAATTTCTATAACAGTTTATTTTCCAGACTGAACCATAGCATTCTGTCACTCCCCAGTATGAAAATAACCCTGAAACTCATGAGAAAGCACTTAAAAGTGTAGAGACTCTTACCTTTTAATGACTCAATTACACTAGGAGATCTAATCTGAAAGACTTTAAAACATCCACTGTACATTTATGGCAGAATTTTAAATACTTAAATAAAAAGTCACCCTCTTAAAGTGTACACAAATTTCATAAAGAGGTTTTCAGTTTGTCTTTAAAAATAATTTCGAAATAAAATATTATACCTAAAATTAAGCTCAGCATAGTTGGTTATTGAACAAATTAATTTGCTACTCAAAAGACCATTTATGGTCTTTATTTAGGCCTTAACAAAGAGTGCACATCAGAGTTACCTGGAGACATCTACCAAAATATAAACACAGGCCCTGCTGTCAGACCTACTGCATCAGAATCTCTGAGGGTGGGGGCCAGGCTCTTATATTTGGAAAATGATTCCACACGTGATTCTTGTAATTAAAAAGCACTGACCTCTGCTAGAGAAGGTGTATGTATTCACCTTCTAAACATCAGTTTCATATCAATAGGCACAGTCTAAAACATTCACCTGTATGAGGTAATCTACTAACGATCATAATTTAGTTAGTAACTAGAAAAATACTGAGGCATCACAGAAATGTAAGGCAGCGTCTAGAGAAATACATGTTTTGCAGTTAAATTTCGCCTAGCACATAGTGTGTTTTCAACATAAATGTTGAAAAAATACCATAAAGTCTACTTTCTATTAAGATTTTCCTGATTCAGTCTATCAATTGTTTGTTTATCATAGCTCATTAAGATTTTCCTATAACATGGAATCATTGTTAGGATAAATTTCACATCCTTAACTTAGTTTTTGTTGCACCTTGAAAATATTTGCTCAAAATGAATTTGTGTAAGTCTCTCTAAATTCATTGTCTAGAGCTAATGATTTCATAGGTTAAAACAATTATTCAGAATCATTAGGGTAAAATAATTATTCAGAGTCATTAGATTAAACCACTTGACAATATATCACATATTTGAAAAACTCATTTAAACATACAGAAATTTATAACTGAATTCCCTCTGACATAAAATTTTGTTTAGAGACTAAAACAAGATTTATTTTAAAAAAACCCTGATTTTCGGGCACACAAATAATTTTTCTAACTTAGCCCAAAGTTATAAAATTTTAAGTACATTATAAAAGGAAAACAAACCATATTTGATAGAAAATGATTCATAGCCAATTCCATAGGGCAATCCAATCCCTCAAAATATTTTTAAGCTATTTTTTAGGGACAAAGAAAGATTTTTATTAGCATTTACATTTGTTATTTGTGTGAAATTAGATGGAACTATATATTTTGAAACCACGTAGACTCTCACTTTCAAATTGATTTATTTTCAAATGGCTTTTCCAACAAAAAGAATTAGTCTACAATCACTGAATGAACAGGAGAGTATTTTCAGAAATAATTTTATATGCTGCTATGTCGACCAGCAGATGGCGCCAAATATCCACAAACGATTTAAGCACGATTTCTTTCCCCTTTTCTTTGCGGGGGAGAGGGGTATCCATCAGTAAATTAGCACGTGTTTATTACCTTATACTCTTGGACCATTCCATTTTGAGTGTCTTCCGGAGGTGGCTGCCAACTAACAAGAATTGCAGTGCCATTTCCGTCATTCTTCGATACAGTTACGCTTTGGGGTGGGGCACTGGGTGCTAGTAAATTGTTTTTAAAAAGTGGATTATTATGAGTGCATTAGAGAACACTGAAAGACATTAACATTTAAAGTCAAATAGTAACTATAAAATGTATACCAATATATGCATAAAGATATATCATATCCAAGTCTCAATAGTCCCAAACTATTCGTTTTTCCTCAATATTGCTAACCAATTGTTCTTGTGATTTTTCCGTAACAAAAGTTATATAGATTATCTCCACAAAACCTCCCAGAAAAAGTAACCCTGGTCCCATGTTCTCCCTAAAAATGTTTAAAAGTATTAGGATGAACGGTAATCATTCAAGAAATTAACTATATCCTATCATTTACATAATCAAACTAATGAAGACATTTCAGGGAAAATTCTGATTATTTTTAAAGAGTATACTTATGACACGTAACTTTTTACTTTTACGTAAATATTAATTTTTAATTTACAGTTCTAGGGTGGCCAATCCTACTGTTTTGTCTAGAACTGAGTGGTTTCCAGGAAGAAGAGGCATCAGCATAAGTTGCTAACCCTGGAAAGTCCTGGGCAAACCAAGACATTACTCATCTCATTCACAAGTCCTCTCTCCAAATAATATTCCATAAACAGATGGAAAACAATTAATGGAAAGGCTTGCAAATTGAGAACAATTCCATCTTTAAATGTGAATTCTGAATAACTAAACATATCCTACATATTGCCATTAAGTAATACAATGTTCACGTTTGCACATTTTTATATATGCCACTATTAAAGCAAGTCAAGTATTATAGAATTTTGTTTTTTCAGTAGCTCTAATTAAAAAAATTATACAAGCAAAATATAATGTTCAGTATCAAGACAGTTAATAATTACTGTCATCATTTACATTAAAAATTTTTCAATTAAGTTAATACAATTCTAATAAATGTACTGCAATTCACAATAATCACATATTTCATTATACTTGCCTTCTTCTAGAGTTTTGGCAAATTTTATTTCACTATCTGCTCCTTGAAATTCATTAAAAAAAGGACGAGCCTTAATTTCATAGTTGACTCCCTTTTTGAGATCGGGGATCACCACACTATTTTTGGTTGGGGTCCTCACTTCGAAAACTAACCACTCAGATTCACCGTGGTTGGCTCCAGACGGCCGATAAAGAATTTTATATCCTTGAATATACTGAGACTGTTGGTCCACCTATTAAAAGGACAAATAAAAGTATAATCATTCATATGCTTTTATTGGTTTCTTTCAAAATTAGGAAGATTAAATGTAACAAAATGCAAAAAATTCTATTTGACTTCACCCCATGGGTTTTTTTTTAGTTTATATACTAAAAATGAATCGCTGTTTTTTATAATGTGTTCACTTTTTCTGCTTAATATATCATATCAGATATAAATTTCTATGCTTCATGCACAAATGTGAGGCATCATGGCAGTTCTGTGACAGACATCCAGCGAAATGTCAGGGTCAAGGGAATGATAAAATCAAATGTGTTTTACCACTTTCTAATTTTAAAAGCCTTCTTAATACTACTCAGAAATATTCCTAAGTTCAAAAAAATTTGGGGCCAGCCCCGTGGCCGAGTGGTTAAGTTCACGCGCTCTGCTTTGGTGGTCCAAGATTTCACCGGATCGGCTCCAAGGCACGGACATGGCACCACTCGTCAGGCTATGCAGAGGCGGCGTGCCACAGAGACAACCAGAGGACCTGCAACTAGGATATACAACTAATACTGGGAGGTTTTGGGGAGAAGAAAAGAAAAAAGAAGATTGGCAACAGCTGTTAACTCGGGTGCCAATCATAAAAAAACAAAAAAATTCATGTGATAATGATCCTATCACAAGTTATATATTCATAATTAATGCTCTGTATTCATTTCCTCTGAGACTGGTAAAGTTCATTATTGCTGTGTAATAGGAAGTTTTAAAGCCAGCTGCCATAATAAACAATGCTTACATTATAAAGTTATCATTGGTGGAGAAATGGATGACAGATATATATAATTTAACTATCTGCTGTATATATATATATATATATATAGATAGAACACAGGATGATATAATGATCTCCCAGAAGGCATCTGCCTATTAAAACTAAGATCAAATACTGCAACAACAATGACTCACTGTCCAGTGCACTTCGATTGAAGAGGAAGAAAGGATGGTAGGGTTGTGGAGATGCAGTACCACATTTCCCAGTTCTCTCTGGACCTGCTTGTGATCCACCCCCTGACTTGTTGGGGGAACATCTGCAACAATCCAAGAAGACTGTGTTAGAGCCCACACAATGTTACTAATGTGAATGAAAACACGGTGAAACAATCCTTTCACTCATAGCAACTCTCAACAAAGAGAATCATTCCAACTGTGAAGCCAACCTGTGATAGAGAATAAAATAGGAACAACTTAACCTTTTTATTATGATCAAGAGGAGAGGGAGATACAGAGAGAGAGAGAGAGAGAGAACAAGCAGAGGGCATGTAGAAAGCAAAAAAGAGCAGGAGGCCAAGGTAACCCTGGCCAACAGCAGTGTTTGAGGCTCCCCGTTCCATGTCATGATTGCTTTTTTGCCGAGGATGAGGAGCCTGGTGCGATCCCCTCTGAGTTTATAACCACTGTAGTGATCCTAACTATGCATGAAAGAGCCAGAAATTGCAGCAAAGTGGATCAGTAATGAAAAGAATGAAAACATATAAGGAAAAAGCAAGCACAAAAAGAAATTAGACACCTTACATGTTACAAGATGAACCTGGATATCTTCTCAAATAAGGTATGTGATAAGTTAGTGGCAATGATGGGGCAGACAGGAGCCACCAGTGGAATGGAATGGAATAGAACAGAATAAATTTGATGAGAAAGGAGCACTTAACATCTATTTAATAGATGGTTTGATTTAGCTTAGTTATTGTATCACCGTAAAGAAGGTTTAATAAAGAGTCCTTAACTCAAGAACACCAAAATTTTAGAAAGGAGACAAGAACATAGTAAGAATTAAACTACTACCAGTGTTCATTTATGTTGCACTTCTTTTTTCAACAGAGGGGTTTTATTAAACTTAATAAGTCTGTACTCAATAAAAAACTGCCCATTTCTAAAGAGGTTTCCTAAATACAGATGTTTTGCTTTGTTTACAATAGTAAAAGAAAACGCAAAGGGACAAAGAGAAGAAAATAAAGAATTTTTTTGTGTCCAGAATTCTCCTTATCAGAGTATTGTATCTCGGCACATGTATTGTAGATTATGTATCATCCCATCAACAGACACAAGAATTTTAGTTTCCTATATGATTAAATACCTTCAAAGAGCTGACTTTGGATAGAAATCAAAAACATGAATATTAAAAATGAGGTTGGGGGGCCAGCCCCGTGGCCCAGTGGTTAAGTTCGTGAGCTCTGCTTCGGTGGCCCAGGGTTTCGCTGGTTTGGATCCTGGGTGAGGACATGGCACCGCTCATCAGGCCACAGAGAGGCGGTGTCCCACATAGCACAATCAGAAGGACACACAACTAAAATATACAACGATGTATTGGGGGGATTTGGGGAGAAAAAGACGAAAAAGGAAAAAAAAGATTGACAATAGTTGTTAGCTCAGGTGCCAATCTTTAAAAAAAAAAATGAGGTTGGTAAGTATCTTTGATGGAGTTCACAGAAGGCAGGCAAATGGAAGAGATGGCTGATCAAGAGTGCTATTCAATGTTCTCGAATATAATACCATTGACTGTTTGTATACTGAGCCTATAAATTAAGCTTATAAATAAGCAAAATGAAAAAAAACAACGGAGATAATTTTGGGTTCTCATACTTTATCATACCCTACAAATACCATTGGCTAATATTGTCCCTCAGGCTACCTATTATCACAGCTTATAGACAGAAAGCACTTACAGAATTACTTACATATGAATGTGTTTAATCAACATTGGCTGAGCTAAAGCAAATTACTGTATGGAAAACACATACATCACGTCAGCTTCTAAACATATTCTCTAATATGTAAGCTTCCATCCTCAGGGAATTTTCTGCCTTTTAGGAAGTATCTTCAAACACATAAATAACCATTTTAAAAGATAACTACTATGATTTGCATCGCAATCTCTAATTTCTCTGGTTTGAGGTAAACTTGCCAGTTAGTCTCTTTAGAAAAATTACTAGACTCCCTTGCCTAGTGTAACATTTTGGCAATGGAAGTCTAGAATATTATTTCAGGAAATTTCCCATCAGAGAGAAAAATGGAAAGTAATGTCTAATAATGTAACATTGAGAAGTTTATGGATCAGTCCCTTTATTGTTTTTGTTCTCAGCCTCCTCCGGAAAGAAATGCATTATAATGTAAAAGGTCCTTCCCAACATTTACACTTAAACTTAGAGGAGACCTCAGATATGATTCCATCCAGTTGCTCCCCCACTATTGGGATTCCCTATACGCAATCTCGAGGGAGATTACTCAGATCTCACTTCGTTATTTACAAGAACAAATCTCTTATTATCTATACCATACAATTTCTATGTACATATTCTTTAAAGGATAAGGCTCAAGAATGCTGCATGGATAGGACATGTGGATGAGAAACAGTAGTAACAGTACCAACCACCACCACCATCCCAGCAATGACCACCACCAACTCTACTTGCCAGCTACTCATCTCACCTTCCTTGCATTATCAAATCCTGTCTTTGGGAAAATACATTTTGATTATCCTGTGACAAGGCTCCAACTCCAACTGTGACATAGGTCTAGCTGCCTCCTGAACTGGATACTGTGCCCCGTGTCCGTGCAACTTTAACTTTGACCCAGTTCACTCACAGGAATCTCCACTTGAGGAAGACTTCTTTGCAGCCATGTTACAGAAATGCTTATAGAAATTACGCCTGCTCCCTTATGCATCAATTTCCCTCAAGTCTTTCCTGAATTTCCTCCACCTCTGCCTCTTCCCCTTATGGCTTACACCTTCTGTACTCTCCAACTGGATTTTTTCCAGGTTTGTCCCCAGGTTCCCGCTATAGTCAATTTTAGCCTGACCTTCAGCTGGGCTTCACAGTGTCTCAAAAGCGGTACAAGAACTAGACAATGAAATCTGCCTCAACATTACTTCCACTCATTGGTCTTATTTTGTTGCCTGGAGTTAGAATAAGTATACATTTTTCACATGATAATCTCTTAAAATTTTAAAGAGAACAATGTCATGCCTATTCTAACTTTATTATTTTGGGGGTTAAACATTCCAAGATCCTTGGATTCCTTCTCCAGTGATGTGATTTTCAGCCTTCATTGCAGCTCCCCCAATTATCCTCATTGTCCTCTTCTTAAAAGTCTTAAAAGTCTACCTAAAAATAGAGTGCGCAAAGAGAACACTTTACCGCATTCACGATCTGACCAGTTCAGAGTAAAGGGAGGAGATTACTTGATCCAAACATAATTCTGCCAACGCCAGCTAAGATGACATTTGTTCTCTTGGCAACTACATCACTCAGTTGGCTCAGATAGGTGTCTTAATTGACCTCAAACACAGAAGTCTGCCTGCCCCTTGCACGCCCTGACCCACACTCACATGGACTCCCTTTAATCCTGTTATCAGTCTATCCTTCTACAGCTAATTTTTAAAACTTAAGTTCAAGTACCAGACTTTCAAATTTGCTGCATTAATTTTAATCTTGTTACTGCAGGCCCATCATTCCAGTCGAGACATATTATTTCTGATTCTCTCACTCAGCATACTAGCTGTCTTTCTCAGTTTTATGATATCTGCAAATTTTAGAAACTTCCTTTACTTTTAGTCCAAATAGTAAAACAAATATGAGTCTGATAACAAAGTCTTACGGCATAAAACAGAAAAGGAATCTGAGTCTTGCATTTTCATGAACTGATTAGTTAATTCAATCCTTGTCCAATCATGTGGAATAGATATTTTTAGCTCCATTTTATAGGTGAGGAAACTGAAGCTCAGGACTAACTAACTTGCTCAGGGCCACATAGCTAGTAGGTTGAGAAGCCACAATTAAAATTTTTTTGATTTCAAAATTGTATGCCTGTTTCACTGTATTTCCAGTCTTCCAGC
This sequence comes from Equus quagga, assembly GCF_021613505.1. Lineage (NCBI taxonomy): Eukaryota > Metazoa > Chordata > Mammalia > Perissodactyla > Equidae > Equus > Equus quagga. Next base: position 10,301,215 of record NC_060287.1, on the reverse strand, counting down.
TGATGTGGGTTCATCCATTAGCTATTCATGTTCAAAGGTGAGTTGATTAAAATTTGAAAAGATTTAAATTGATTCTGAGACAAATGTTAATGACCCCCTCACTTACAAATGAGGGCACATATTAGAAAAGCAATCATATGATTCATATGACGGAACAGCAGTCAGTCACAAGCTTTCACTTTACTAGGTAGAGACCAAGTGTAAATTCACTTTACAGCTGCCACAGTTTCTGCATTCTTTACAAACACATTATCTAATATTGAAAACCTCACACCGCCTTAAGGCAGGCTCCGAGACTGTTTGAGCTCCTGGAGAGGTGACTCATAGTAGCAAATATAGGCATTTGGGGGTGTGGAATTCACACAACAAGAGACAGTCGTGGGCATGTTCTACAACTGGGTTTGCTTTCTCTGGGAATTCTGAAACAAAAGTTCTTTCCAAAAAGATTGTTTATACACTCACTGGAGAGACAAAACATTCAACATGGCTGGTTGACCCTCTCCAAAACCAGGAAAAAATAGTTTGTCTTTCAATCATTTTGTGCCCAACTTGTTTCTATCACTGTAACTAAGTTCCAATTTTTCCTTTGGAAACATACAATCAAGATAGGGGCATTATGATTCCTCTGTACGTTGAAAAAAGAATTTTATATTTCTAATCACTACCATCTAGCACTATCTTTCTTCACTAGTATATTTTAATTGCAATGACAGTATGTTCATAAAAAAAGGTAAAGGTTGATCCAAATTCATCTTTTTTTCTTTTCAATATATAAATTTTATTCCTATTTAAGCATTAAAATAAAAGGAGGAGCAAGAGGGTGGATAGGAGAGATAATAATCTATATGTTGAAAGCTAAAAATAATTTTTATTCACAAAAGACAATAAAAAGCAGTGTATCCAGAATATGGCCCAAGTAAATAAATTTCCAATTTCAAAGATTTTTAGAAACAGCTTCAACATGTTCATTTTTCTTTTTATCTGTTTCTTTAACCCAGCTTTGACCAAAATGATTCCCATTTTAAAGTTTAATATATCATGCCTCACATATTCAACAATGAAAGACAGGCTAATGTGATAGAGACCTAAAATATTTTTTTCCATGCTTTGTAGGAGGTTGACTGGACAGAGAGATAAGAACAAGTTCAAGTTTATCTTCCAAATCTCTCTTACATTTGCATGATTTCCAGAGAGTATTACTTGACTAGGGTTGTAATTTTCAAAACTCATCCAGAAGTTCATGAGCACTGATGTCAATACAAATAAAATCTACTCAATTTTAAATATGGTTATTATGTGATTAAGATTTTACACCTACATGGAACCATATTTAAAAATCAAGAAATTAAATATAATACAAAAATATTCACATAATATTTTTGTCTCATTGGATTTGTGATTTTATAAAACAAGAAACATTTTTCTTTGTTACTAATCTTATCTTGGAGTGCTTAGTGCAGAGAGTAATAAAGTTTGCAGACATGATGTTTGTGCATTAAAAATTGAGCAACTTGGACAACAGATCTGTTACATACACAATCCTAGCATGTAGTTCAAATGATTTACCTGTAAAATTACATCTAAGAATAAGTAGGTGTCACAAGGTTGAGTAAATCAATATTTACCTTGTGTTTTCACTGGATCTGATATCTGGCTTGGATCACTAATTCCGTATGCATTAGCTGCCCTCACAAGGAAAAGGTAAATTGCATTAGGTTTGAGTCCTTTAATGGCAAATGTTTCTGTTTTCACATTCTCTGCTACGGTCTGCCAGCTGCTACCAGATGCATGGCTAAGGAAAGACACACAAGTTAGAACACGTATATTTAATGGTAAATCAAAAAAAGAAACAATTACAAAACATCTTCATTTTACCTGAAGGCCTCTATAATATAAGATGTTGGAGTTGCACCTGAATTCAAATTTGGTTGCCATGACAATGTTACTGTATTTCTGCTGACATCTGTAACTTCAGGTTTTGAGGGGGCACTAGGGATTAAATTAGGGTCGGTGGGTCTTGGAGGCTGAACTGGAACTCCAAATTCTAACAAAGGAGAAAAACATGAAAGATGTTTACACGTGTACCGATAAGCACATAAATGTAGATAGCATATCCACACACCTACTCAGGCATCAGGACATCTACTTCATCTCTTTACCAGTAAGTAAACAACGGCATTTGAAGCTTTATTTTAAGGTAAACATGCTATCTAATTTACCTTGGACTTCAATGTAAGCACTCCATGTTGCTTCACCACTGGGGGTTGATGCAATGCAGGTGTACCGACCAGTGTCACCCAGCTGAGAAGACAGAGGGGAAATAAATATTTGGAACAATCAAGAGTTCACTGGGCTAGAAAAGCAATAATAGGTTTATATATGGCCCATGAATATGGATTAATGCATTAAAATTTGCTAACCAGAAACTTCCTCTTAACTGAATATATTTTTTATTGAATGTGAAAGAAAATATTGCATGAAGAGAGAAAAATTGTTTTCTATTGTTATTCTAATTATATAATAAAAATATAATATTTAACTGAATTAACACATTGTTTTCAGTGTCAGGGACAATAAACAATTCTCAGGGTTAATCTTTATTGCTAAATGATATCCTTATATTTAATAAGTCACATAATAAAGCTGATAAAGTTGAGCCTGTAACTATTCTTGCTATTTCATCTTCTATCAGAATTGCAACTATATGGATACCTGATACAAACATATTTATAGAAAAAAGACAGACACAAAATAATTTCTTTTTATTCACTCTTCCTTCCCACGTTTTTTAAACCCGTAACTTAAGGCAGCTTAGTAAGTATAAAGCCAAACCCTAGCTGGAATGAATGCTCTCTCTCCCTCTAAAGACTGAATGCCTGAACACACACACAGGTCACATGTTCAACTTCAGAATCAACAGCAGCATAAGGAACCCATACACCTCTGCTGAAGGTAAAAACTCTATCTTCAAGCGACATTTGAACGTTATCATCTTGCTCTGCCAATTGCAATAACAAAGTCACAATAGTTGTCACAGAGACATACAACATATTGACTTTTGTGGCACATGAAATGAACTGTTAGGCTGATCCAAAACTCTGAAGAAGCCACCCACAATAAGTAATAACGCAACTGAAATGTATGTGTATTGCTGTCGAGGCTGTTCTTTCACAGGCCTCATGAGCTTGTCTGACCTTGACCTAAAAAGAAAAAGAAAAATCAAAACAAAACAACACAGTCCTGAAAGAACAGGTATGGGATGAGACGCCCTGGGAAGGTAAATCCCAAATCGTTCCCACAGACCTGGGGGCTTTTCACCATTTAACATTCTGGTTTGAAATGTATGCTCAGTGTGTACATTGCTTTATAGTTTTTGTTTGCACATATTGTATTCTGTAATTGCAAAATGCTGAACCAAATATTCACAATAGAGGAACTGATCAAGTATATTGCACATATAATGGTACTGGAACATATCTTTGAAAATTCTTTATATAATGATTGCATCAAACCACTCTGGAAGGTACTTTGTTTCCCACAAAACCCCATCTAATTTCCTCAAGAGGTCTCAAATTTTTTTGTCTCTTCCATATGAAACCTTAAATTACTTGCCATGGGCTAAATTATGAGTCAAATCATCTTAAATATACACAGTGGAATATCTAAAAGAATAAAGCTTCAAATTAAAAATATATTAATACTGTTATTTAGCATTTCATTGATTCTAAAATTTGAGACTTCAACACTAGTTGCCGGAGGCAAAAACAAAGTGGAACAAAATGGGAAACCCAGGGTGTCATTTCAAGTTACCTTAGCGTATCGGATCTGCAGCACTCCGTTCTCCAGCTGCTTGATTCGAGAGTCTTGGGTTGAAACAAGGACCCCATCCTTTCTCCACAGGATCGTGGGCACTGGACTGCCTGTGGCCACACAGCTGAGCACTAACGTACCATCCACTGCTACAGTCTGATTCACGGGACCTTGTCGAATGACTGGGGGAGGCCGGTCTGCGATCACTGCCAAAAGAAACAACAGGAAATAGATTTCTGCAACTGGAAGCAATTTTCTAATCATCCAAGCAACATCAGTTGCTCTAGGCTTTGAAACAAACTAATTAAACAAGTAATTAAAGTAGGAGACATGCATTATTCAGAATGCATTTATATGACGCACTGATTCAGAATATTAAAATGATATGCAATGTACTCCTTTCAAATGACCACTGACTGAGCTCGCTGCATTGTCAAGCGATGCATTGAACTTAAGGGTTCAGGGCCTAACTAAGGATTGTGGATGGTGAAGTAGAGTACAGCGGTAAGAAATGGAAAGCTATACTTTTTAAACTTTAAAATATGTGAAAACAAAACACAACAACAAAAAAACTCATTTACCCTAAGGAAATGTATGAGATGAATTTTCATAAATGAACCGAAGCCAACTTGATATTTGATAACAGTTTTATATCCAACAGAAAAAATGATGGTACTATTCCAGCATATTTAACAATTTTGGATTCAAAAAGTTACTTTGAACTTTTATAATTTACAAATCAATATAATTGAGCTCTTCTTACCTTGGAATTCTTTCAATTAAAAGAATATGTGGGTAAAAATTTCCCAACCCTAATGAATTCAGAGAAACTGGAAAACTTCCCAAATACATTGTTGGTAGGCAAATCAAAACTCAAGCTGATGTCCTAACTTGGTAAATATCATATTTCCATATTGTAATTACAGGAATGGGAAAACACTTTTGCTAATTATGTTGCTTAATGGTTTTCATGTATTATGGAAGGTAACAATAGGAGGCATTTTTATAATATATAGATAAAATTATTATTACATGAAAAATCTGAAACTGAAACACTTAATCTAAGATAAAACAATTATTTTAAGGAAAAATCTAAAACTGTAGTAGAACTGGAATAAATCCTGAATTAGAGAGATGTTCTCATCCCCTGACCTAGGAAATTTAGGTGAAAATCCATAAATGGTTTTATAAATAAGTAAAAATTAAAAATTAAGTTTCAGAAATTTTTTTTCACTATTAAGCTTTAAAATTCTGGATATTAATTAAAAAATTTTTGAGTCACAAATATACAAAAGACAATTATAACAATTTGCCTGATGAAAGGAAAGTGGTTGCCAGAGTAACTAAACTTTGGAAGCAACAATTTGGAAAGCTGGATGTGTCATGTTCAAACTGTTATGCACCAAAGATTTTCACAAGCTGGAGTCACTTTTCAATTTGTTCCTAATTTATCATGCAATAAATGTTAGTTGTGTGCATTCAATCTAAGAGAAATAAGAAAGCAAGAGAGTGAAATCAGCGACTGTTCATTTTCAACCTACCCTTCCAATTCTCTTCCATCCTTGGTTACTAGTGTGAAATCAGCTAATGCCAGGGGGGCACAGTAGAAGACTGCAGTTTGAAACTTGGCAGGAGTGTTTCAGACACTCCATGGATGAAAAATGTAAGGCAATAATTCCTTTGCTTAGAATTATTTAATCTTTTCTACATTATCTATTGAGACTGGCTAAAATCAAATTAGAGGCCTCTCCTGATAAGTATAAAAAAAAGAATACAAGTGTATTATTGCATTGGGGTTTTATAAGACTGTACCACTTGTGCTCCCTTGATTATAGGAATGAATGAATATTTATTTCCAGACATTAACTGAATAAGTAACAGAGCACTTCTCTACAATGATTATAATTAAGTCCACTAATGGAGTGGTTTATAATTGGTAGTCTTGTTATATTTAGACACAATCCAGTATCTGGGGATTTATTCAATTTTCTATATCTTTACAGGTTTTTTGATATTTGTATCACACTTAGCATCCTCCACACCCCCTTATCCCATTCCAATCCAGTTTAATGATGCTGTTTCTCTTTCATTTATTTCTTCCCATTTTACACAGGGTAGTTTACAAAAGTGAAGCAAACAAACAGGAGTAGGGTCGATTATCAGCTCCACCATCTGTCACGTGTCTTTGGGCAAATTCCTTAAATTCTCTAAGCCTCAGTTTTTTTATCTGTAAAATGAGGATAAGAATATTTGTTCTAAACAGCTTAAGGGATTGCTATGAAGATTTAAATGATATAATAGATATGAAAGTGCTAATTGCAAATAGCTAGACATATATATGAATTGTGGTCTCATCACTTATCCTTTTATGTAAAAGACGAATATGTAAATGAGTGCTGAAAGAGTTCATTAAAGCAATTTCACATTTTTAGGTAAACAAAATGAAACATTTGGTGTTATCATGGATTAGAACAAAATACTGGTGAAATGCGCAAATTTACACAAACTAAAGAGTGTAGTACATTTATGAGTCAAACCTAAAGTTAGGACTTATGAGACAGATCTCAAATTAAGGGTCCAATATTTTACACTGAAATTATTAGAATGAATTATCAGGTAAAAAAATAGAAAGTATTAGAAACAGAAATACAGTTTAACAAAGTGAGTAAGTGCATGGACTTTGGAGCCAGAAAGATGTAGCGCTATAAAATGAAACATGTTCCCTTGGGGCCAGCCCTGTGGGGTAGTAGTTAAGGTCACGTACTCCACTTTAGTGGTCCTGGGCTCGCAGGTTCAGATCCCTGGTGCAAACCTACACACTGCTCATCAAGCCATGCTGTGGTGGCATCCCACACACAAAATAGAGGACTATTGGGATGGATGTTAGCTCAGGGACAATCTTCCTCACCAAAAAAAAAAAAAAAAAGTTCTTTATCTGCATCATCCAACACAGAACCCAATAGCTCCCAGTGGCCACTGAGCATCTGAGTGTGGCTAGTGTGATCAAGGAACTGGATATGTAATTTTATTTAATATTAAGTAATTTAAATTCTCCTTTAAATAGCCTCATGTGGCAAGTGGCTATCATATTGGACAGTGCAGACTTGTGTTTTCAAAATCACTTCTGCTACTTATTATCGGTACGATTTGTGCATACCTTTCACCATTCTCTGCCTCTATTTCCTCATCTGTAAAATGAGATGTTGCCAGATTTGAAACTGTTGATATGTGAAAAGTTCTTTGCATAGTGCCTGGCACAAAGGAAGCATTGAATTACTGTAACTGATTATTAATAAGTATCAATATAGTGGCAATAGCCGTGGTAGTAGTACTGGGATAAGCAGTGTACCAGGTGGTGTAACTCTGTCACAGCAGGGTCTATAAAAGTTTACCTATCTTTCTCCATGTTCAAGGACACATGTAAGGATCCTAAAAAATGAGTGTATATCATCAGAAGTAATATTTTGTCACTCAAATATAATGATTATGAATACTATTTTAATACACATAAATATATTTATAAAATAATTTTAAGTGATAAAGGATACAAAATAACATACACACACTGGTTTAAATATGGAAAATTCACATTTGTACACCAAGAAACATCAGAGTTATACATTACAACTGCCATCAGTTCTCAAGCATCATATCACGCAAACCAATGAGTTAGGCTGTAAAATATTATTATCCCATTTTAGGAATCAGGGAACTGAAACTTTGAAAGCTCGAGTGACTTGGCCAAACCAAAGAGCTAATAACTGGCAAATCTATCTTTTCTGAATAAAACTTAACACTCTTTCCCCTGTCTATCAATAACTTTTGAGAGAGGAATGCAAGTGATGTAAAATTTTATACATAATTTAATAATCATTAACTACTTTTTCCTTACATTATAGTAATAAAGAGAAGAAACATATTCAATTAAATAGGTGGTATGAATTTCTATGTTTCTGAATCAAATGCTATTTGGAGTAGCCACAGCTACATAGAAGCAACATTTCCAAGACAGATGCTATTCCACCGTCTTCTGTGCCTCATGCTTTATTCTGATTTTGCCTTTATTCTGTTTGTAAACAATAAAGAAGGTCAAGAAGCTAAAGTCAAATAGCATCCAGAAAGTACTCTGCCTACTAGCTATCCTCATGACTTGACTTGGCAATATATAAATACTGACAGTGCCAGCACTGACAAAAATTACAGTTTACCTATGAAGAATGAGTCCAGAGTTGTAAGTTGCTTGTACAATATCAATGAACTCCAGAATAAAGGAAACAAAACTAAAAATACAGTACCACTACAGCAAGTACAAAATCATCTTCCATCTCCCCAGAGGTTGTAAGATAGAACAGGACATTTAGTGTTAGGTGGGAATTGGCTACTAGGGATGAAACACAAATTCACAAATTTAGGGTTTTTGTTTTAGTTTAGCAAAAGTTGCTGTGCCTAATAAATTCTCACAGATACAGCAATACATGATAATGCCATGTCAGATGGCACATAGATGCTTTCAACTATTAATTAAGAGAATGATGAGACACTTGAAAACATCTTACCATAGTTTTCTTTGGCCTTTTTTCATGTTCACCTGTATATACAAGTTGTATATATATATATACTTGCATATACACAAGTTGCTTTATAAAGTTGCAATTATAAATGTATGTACAAGTTTATGTTCTACTTTTTCTATTGATTATATTGATCACTATCAAATTCATTACATGGTCTTCACAACCATCATTTAATAAGCTGTAAGGTATTAAGAAATTATAAAAACTTTTTAGGTCATTCTAACTTATTGGAGCCAGTACATACATAATATGTATCATAGACATGGGTAAGAGTTTAGACTTTTGAATGAGACAGTCCTAATTTTGAATTTTGACTTAACCAAGAGCCAGCTGCTCATTCCTTCCTTCTTTGTTTCATCCACTCATTCAAAGAATATCTATTGAGCATCTACCACGTGTCAGACTTTGGTGGTTAATAGCTACATATTTAACTTAATTGGAGAGACATGACCCTGCTCTTATGGAACTTGGTGTCTAATAAAGAATACATGAAAATAAAGAGAGAAGATAGGAAAGAATAGGATGCAATATGTGTATACAGGCATACCTCAGAGATATCGTGGGTCCAGTTACAGACCACCAATATCACAAAAAAGTGAGTCACACAAATTTTTTTGTTTCCCAGTGCATATAAAAGTTATGTTTAAGCCAAACCGTAGACTATTACATGTATAATAGCATTATGTCTAAAAAACTGTACATAATTAAAAAATACTGCTAAAATATGCTAACCATCATCTGAATCTTCAGCAAGTCATAATCTTTTTGCTGGTGGAAGGTCCTGTAAAAAATGCAATATCTGCAGAGCACAATAAAGTGAAGTACAACAAAATGGGGTATGTCTGTACATGGCAGGGGTAGGGGCGGAGTAGCCATACTTGAGCAGTTAGGAAATGCTTCTTGAAGGAAGTGAAATTTCAAGTCAGTAGAAACAGCATGTGCAGAAGTCTTCAAAGAAAAGCATAGCAAACACAGTAAAATTAGGGCATGTGAGCAATACAGTATTCAGAGCAGAGCCTGCAGAGGTCAGATCACAAATTATAAGCCACATTAAAGAATATAAAGTTTATCCTGAGAGCACTAGAAAATAATAAAACTGACATATTAAAAAATTCCTCCGGAATTTTTTTGAATTTCAAAAGGGTATGCATAAAATCCTAGCCAACACTACACTTACTGATGAAATACTAAATGTTTATCCCCTGAAGTTTGAATCAAGAAAATATGTCCACTATTCTACTCATATTGAAGATCACAGACAATGCAGGACAAGTAAAAAAAATTAAAAGGTATAAATATTGGAAAGAAGTAAAACTGGTTTTATTTGCAGTTGACAAATTTTGCTCACAGACATTTCAAAATAATCTACGAACTGTTGGAAATAATGAGTGGATTCAGCAAAGTTGCTAGATACGGGGTTAATATGCAAAGGTCAATTGTACATCTTGCCTTAAGTAATACAATAATGAAATGTAAATATATAGATATGCAGTCACATAGAAAGCCATAAAATATTGTAGATATAAATCTGTCAAAATATGTGCAAGACCTTTACCCTGAAAACAATAAAACATTGTTGAGAGGATTTAAAATCTAAATAAATTGAGAGAGATATATGGAATATAAACCATTTCCCTAAATTGGAAGACTCAGATTATTAAGATATTAGCTTGTCTTTAATTGCTCAATAATTTAAGTGGAATAAAAATTAAAAACTCAGATTGTTTTCTTTGTTTAGGATGTGTGTGTGTGTGTGTGTGTGTGTGCATGTGTATGGAAATTGACAAGTTGATTTTAAAATTTATAAGAAAATGCAGAAGACCTCTAATAGCCAATCAAAAACAAGAAAAGTAAAGTTGGAGACATACACTACCAGTTTGTAAGATTTACTATGAAGCTACAATATTTAAGACCATAAATACAGGAATAAATAGATCAAGAGAATAGAACAGAGAGAAGAGAAGTAGGCCCACACGTTTATGTTCATTCAAATTATGATTACAATGCCACTGCAAGTCAGCAGGGAAAGGAATGTCTTTTCAACAAATTGATGCTGGAACAATTAGTATCTATAGGGGGGACAAAAAGGAATTTGACTTTTATTTTACACCATACATAAAAATTAATTTAAGATGGATTGAAAACTTAAATCTCAAAAGTATAGACAATAAAGTTTCCAGAAAAAGACATGGATCGGGGCTGGCCCAGTTGCACAGCGGTTAAGTTTGCACGTTCTGTTTCTTCGCGACCCGGGGTTCGCCAGTTCAGATCCTGAGTGTGCACATGGCACTGCTTGGCAAAAAGCCATGCTGTGGTAGGCATCCTACATATAAAGTAGAGGAAGATGGGCACGGATGTTAGCTCAGGGCCAGTCTTCCTCAGCAAAAAGAGGAGGATTGGCAGTAGTTAGTTTGGGGCTAATCTTCCTCAAAAAAAAAAAAAGAAAAAGACATATCTTCGTGGCCTGAAGGTAGGACAGGAAACTAAAAGTACCATCCATATAAGAAAAAAATAATATATGGGTCCTTATTAAAATTAGTTACTTAAGCCTGAAAGTCATCATTAAGAGAACGACTGGGAAGAAATATTTATAATACATATCACTAACAAAGACTTGTATCTGGAATATATGAGAAAATTAAAAAAAAAGAGAAATGAATACATGTATCCACTAAAAAGTAAACCAAGATAATTGAGTGACATGCCCACTAATACTTGTACAGGAATATTGAGCTTTATTAATAAAAGCCCTAAACTGAAAACAATCCATCAATAGAAGAGTACATAAATAGTGCTATTTATACAATGGAAAACTATACAGCAACAAAAAAGAATGTATATGTATATACAGTCATGTGCTGCATAATGACATTTCAATCAATGATGGACCACATAAACAAAGGTGGTTCCATAAGATTATTACCATAGAGCTTATGTGTGTAGTAGGCTATATCGTATAGGTTTGTGCAAGTACACTCTATGACGTTCAAGCAATGACGAAATCGCCTAATGACACATTTCTCAGAATGTATCACCATCATTAAGTGATGCATGATGATATATTTATTAAACGTACTTATAGGTATATACATATGTGTATAATTATTTTTATATATTTATATGTATACATATTTTTTTCTTTTCAAATTATTACTACTCTCCATCTTATGGTTTGGAGACTTTCTCCGTCACTGTGTCTTCATAATATGCTTGGCATTAATGGATCATGTTTAGGGGAGTAGATAAATAGAACAAAAACACATTATTAAGAAAAACTTGTTTGCTATCATGAACTGTGAGTTGGATTTATCAACAGTACACCAAGACTGCTGTAAGAAAGGATACAAAGTTGAAAATAAATACATTTCCTGGTACTCTCTTTAGACTCTAAGCCAAATTTGGACATTTTGAAATAAATGCTCTACTTTACCATCAGTAACTTCCAAATACGCTTTCGTGATGATACTTCCGGCAACATTTAAAGTCTGGCAGATGTAATAACCGACATCAGATCTCTGGACATTGGTAATAGTGAGGTCACCAGTCTGGGAGACCGAAAAACGGCTGGATGACTGTGGTGGCTGATATGAGAAAAGCAGATTCTGGAACCCAGAATTTGGGAAGAAAGAATAACAATAGGTTAATTGCTAGGTTTTAATATTTTGGCATATATACATAAATATATGAAAATATATAAATGTATACACACACACACACCACAAACACACACAAACATACATATACAAACAAATATGCTCTATATTCTTTCATCACACCCTACATATATAGATGTGCACACACATATAAACATAGAAAACACAAGGTTTAAAGGTGTAGCCTTAAAGAGGGTCATTTGCAAATTTAAGTAAATTCTAAATATTAATATGTGCTTTTATAATTATCAGTTTCAAACAATATTAGATATTGAAGGATATTAGGTATCATTAGAGTTAAAAGTTTTACATATTTAACCAAAACAAAGTCAAAAGCTTTGCTTCACATATACATGACTATTAGAATTATAAACACTAAGACTTTTAATATATAAACAGAATTAAGATTTAAGCACATTCTGACAAATTAAGTTCAAATATATCATTGTGGCACCAGAACAAGTACCTCTGTTAGCCACCCATTATAAAAATACAGTCATTCCTATCAAATTGTCAACAGTTTCTTGTTTCTCTTGTTAAATGGTGAGGGTATCTGTTATGGATTATTTTGAAATTCAAATATTGAACTTAAGAATTCATTATCGAGTTTTATTTCTGTGGAAAGTTACCTTAAATAGAAAGTCAAGATAAGATGTGATGTTATTTTGTGGTACATATTTCTCACTATGAATCAAAATATGCTTGTTGGAGAGAGTGTATCTTTCATGCATAACAACACATCATGTCATTGTTTCTCATGAAATAAAGGGTAATATTTCTTCTAATGAATTAAAGATACTCTTTTTTGAAAGTTTAGCTGCCTTTTAACATACATCATTTTATAAAGGCTTAACTACTATTCCGTGAACATATGTTCAACGACAAAATTTTAGTAAAAAGTGAGTTGTATCATTAAACCAAACCAAGTCAAAACTATTTCAAAATTTTATAGAGAGTTTAAATGACTTAATGAATAAGTTAAATAACTAAATGGATCATTGAAATATTACTCTGAGAAGAAGCACTTCTAGTAGATTTACCACTATTATCACACAGATTTTCTTATTTAATATACTTCCAATTCTTCTGCTCTACTAAAATATTTCATCTTTTCTTGTTTTTAATTTGTGGTCAGCAGATTTAGTCCTTTGAGTCTGTGTTAGAACATGTTAGAATCAGTCAAGGTACTAGAAGTCAAATGATGGCCTACATACCATAATCAAATTAATATCTGCCTGCCCAAGTGAAAACAAAAGTGAATGTGATGGCATTGCCTAGAGAAGACTAGTGAGTGCAGTCAGTAAACTACCTGCATGTTATTTACATGAGCACAGTAGAAGTAAGACCACGAAACAATACCCCCAAGATTAATGTAAGAAAAAATAAAAGAGGTTAGGAAACTCTTCAGTAAAAATGAATGACAATCATTTTTTTCAAGTATCAGAAACATATAAAGGGAAATGTTTTCCTTTATAGAAGAAGTCCAGTCATTAAGAGATGAGAAAAAAAGACTTACATTTAAAAAACTATTTTAAAGTTTCTTATTATTTTTAAAGTGAAATTGTTTCAAAGTTTCCTCTTCTTTTTATTTTGTGCTAAGGAAGATTACCTCTGACCTAAGATCTCTGCCAATCTTCCTCTTTTTTTGCTTGAGGAAGATTTTCCCTGACCTAATATCTGTTGCCAATCTTCCTCTTTTTTTTTTTCTTGAGGAAGATTAGCTGTGAGCTAACATCTGTGCCAATCTTCCTCCACTTTATATATGGGTCACCACCACAGCATGGCTGACAAGTGGTCTAGGTCTGCGCCTGGGATCTGAACCTGAAAACCTGGGCCACCAAAGTGGAGTGTGCAACTAGGCCATGGGGCCAGCCCCTCAAAATTTTCTTTTTATTAAACCAAAGCCCAATAGTGAACACAGAGTTTGTAAGAACACAAATCTCTATATTCTAGTTTCAATGTATATAGAAAATTCTGGTTTATAAAATGTTTAGAGAATAGGATTTGATAGCAAATGGTGATTACCCGATAGTTTTGCAAGAATTAGAATATACTGAACTATATTTAACATAACATCTATGTTAAAAAGAATTTCATATAGTTTGATGAATCTTTAATTGATATATACATATATATACATGATATATGTATGTATACATATGACACATATACACACACATATATATACAAATTAAGACATAAAGAAGTGAGAAAGACACTTCAGATTCCTAGTATTTTCAGAGAAATTACACTAAATAATTATCATCTCTGTTTTAAATGTGCATAAATCTCTTTCAACATATAATTACAGATACCAGAATAACAGACATGATAACTAATTGAATCATGTTGAGAAAAAGAGTAGGTTTTTTTTTAACACAGCTGAATTGGAAATAAAGGTAAAATTTTAAATCACTTTGAAAATTAAAACAATGAAGGAAATTTTGTGGGCACTCAGAGATTTCCCAGCTCTCTTAAAGTTACCGCTATATGACTAAGGAATATGTCAGTTTTTCTTATATATCTGGCACCCATCTTTGCTGATTGAAATAATTGAGAACAAGATGGTACCTGGCTCCCCTCTCTCCTCCAAAAAATAGCTGGTTGAGGATTTCCGGTTGCTTCACACTGAAAAGTTACAGTTCGTCCCAAGGCAACAACCTGGTCACGGGGTTTCACAACGAAATGTGGAGGTTCTAAAGGAGATGAAACAAATTACATTGGATCAAAAGAACGTAGCTATTGTCCTAGTGGAGACAATCTGATGATATCACAAGCGCTGCCTTTATTTTATACAGCTCGTTATGTATTACTATAGTACAGAATGTACCAATTCTCATCCTTAAGTCGATTGAAGTTAAATTGTTAAGTGCATATTTATAGAATGGAAGATAGTTGTTTTGTGAAGAGGTTTTTCGTATTACCCGATCTTCCAAGATTAACCTCTATATTAAAAGGAATTCTTGAGTAACAATTTGACCCTTTACGTTCAAAGTATACCTGAAATTTGTATTAATAAATATATCTTTTCTCATTTAGAGCTGCTTAAAGATGAATGGATACACGCAAGGACCCCCTGATGTACGCAGGTCTTAAAAGTACTTTAATTTAACTCAAAAGCTCCTGAAATGCTACCATGCAAATTACAACCATTTAAAATCTTCAGTCCAATTATTTGAATAGAAATGAATGTAACGCAATAGTGGAGTCGAAAGCCCCCTTCATTTACATAGGCAAGGGCATGTTCAAACAGAATATATATGGAAATGAGGGCAAATTTGAAACATCTGCTCATCCTGACATTATAAATACTGCCAGCTTTGTCCAAACTGTTTGATTTATACAGACTTAAATGGCCACTTCATCCTGCAGTAAATAGAGTGTCAGAAAATTGTGTCAGTTACACTGAGAGCAACGGCAGCTGAGCACATTAGGTGTGCTGATGGAGTCACTCCTGGAAAAAAAAAAAAGCTTGTTTTTGGCTTGTGCTTTGTGCTTCAAAAAATGTGCAATGAATGTAAGTCTTTTTACCTACTGTTTACACTTTTCAAATTCATTTCTTATCAGTTGTCTGAAACACCTAATTATTCTCCTCTCTTGTCTCAGTTCAAATTGAAGTGAACATTTCAAGCCAGACATTTAACAGTTTATATAGGATTAGGGTTCTTCTAATCCACTTTTAAAGACTGTTCCATTATTTCTAACCTTTTCTTTAAAAGTACTTTTAGTTACTTATGTCAGTCACTTAGGATAACTCAAAGTGACTATGAATAAAAAATTATATTCAGAATATGTCTACAAATGCTACCACTCTGCTCACAAGAATATGATTTCTTTGTCAACAAAGGTATTTAAAAGGGTAATTTTCTCTTGCTAAAAATTTTCTGGTTGATTGCATATAAGACATATATAAAAATATTTATAAGATATATTATATATAAATTTATAAATTTGCATATATAGATACACACAACTGGAAATATAAAATCCCTTTTTAAAAAGGGGACATATAAAACAACTTGCCAAAGATTGAATAGAGGCAAAATTGAATAAAGCAATTAGATCTCCTAACATCTAGATGAGTGTGCTTTCTTCTACCCTCCCTTTTTATTTTTAATTGAGGTTTAGTAGAAATTATACCATTTGAGTAGAAAATTATAGGAGACCTGAAAAACCAGGTCAAATGCCTTCAAATGTCCTGTAACTTGTAGGGAAGAAAATATGAAGTTAGGAGATATAGTTTAGGTTCAATTTGGTAACACTGAAGTTCTAGCTTATAATTTTTTTTAAACTCTGATTGTAATTGAGTGGTTTACTCATGAACTTAGCAAACACTATCATTATCCAGGTATAATAACAGGCATGTGCCTCATCGTTTAGGGATTTCTCTCTATACACATCCATACAGGAGCATTTGATTCCTTATTTAACGGTTGGAATAATTAATGTAGAAATCAGACAAAGAAACCGAAAGGATTGACTGGATAATGAACTAAATCCAGAAGAGAATTTGGTTTGTTTCAATGAAAGAAACCCAAATGATTAATTAAATGAATGGGAGAATATGATTTTCCAATATGCAGGGAATTTGAGTAGGAAAATATAAATGTTCAAACCACTTAGACAAGTAAAACCTTCGGGTGGTCTCTTTCCTAAATCTCAGAAGCATGTCTAATAACATGTGCCAGAATCCATGTTTCTTTTATAAAATGCCAGTTCTCCTCAAACCTCAAAGACTTATTTGGGAACATGGGCTACAAACCCTTATGTTAACTACATTTATCCTGCAGCAATCCTTCCACACAGGATATTTGCCTGGAAATGAATTTACTGTATTTTGCAGGCATATTCTCAAGCCAATGGCAACATTGACATCAGCCGCAAGATATGTCTTAGAAATAAGAACTTTAAAAAAATCCTTTTCAACATGCATGTTAAATATTAGATATCACTATATCTCTACAAAAAAAATGTTAATGGATTAAATATGCCTCTATTTCTCAATCTATCATCGTCCCCTACCTATTTAGGTTGAGAAGGCCATTCATCATTTGTATCTACTTGATGTTTATGATAAAATATTGGGGTACTTTTCAAAGGCTACATTTAAACTTGCTATATTAAAAATACACAATCATGTTATTAATGTCACATATGTTTAGTGTTGAAAATTTAGAAAATTAGACAAGCAAAAAAAAAAAGGAAAAGCTATCCATAATTCAATCATGCAAACTGGACCACATTGGGTTTTTTTGTTTTTTCTTTGAAAGATTTTATTTTTTTTCCTTTTTCTCCTCAAGGCCCCCCAGTACATAGTTGTATATGCTTAGTTGTGGGTCCTTCCAGTTGTGGCATGTGGGACACCACCTCAGCATGGCTTGATGAGTGGTGCCATGTCCATGCCCAGGATTAGAACCGATGAAACACTGGGCCGCTGCAGCAGAGCCCGAGAACTTAACCACTTGGCCACAGGACTGGCCCCTGGACCACATTGTTTTAAAATATTCTCCTACATATAATTTTAATGACTTTAATAATTGCTATACATATTAACAAAGTATTTGAGCAATCTATTATTTTAAAATTTAGATTGTTTCTAATTTTCACTATTAAAACAATGGAGAGATTAACATCCTTCTCACAATTATATTCAAGATTATTTCAACTGACACTTTCACTAACTGGGCACTTTTCTCCCAAACCTCACACACTGAACACTAACATCTTGCCAAACAGAATAGAATCTCCTCTTAACTAGCAATTTTATCTTAGCAAAGTTAAACATTTATTTCACATTACCTTGTCATTGACATCCTATTTGTTGTGAACATTGTGTCCCTATGTTTATCTTTTTGATTTTTAAGAACTATTGAGGGGCTGGCCCCGTGGCCCAGTGGTTAAGTTCACGCGCTCCTCTGCCGGCGGCCCAGTGTTTCATTGGTTCGAATCCTGGGCACGGACATGGCACTGCTCATCAAACCATGCTGAGGCAGCGTCCCACATGCCACAACTAGAAGGACCCACAACGAAGAATATACAACTATGTACCGGGGGGCTTTGGGGAGAAAAAGGAAAAAATAAAATCTTAAAAAAAAAAAAAAGAACTATTGAGAGGCTAAAATTTTATCCATTTCTCATATATGTTATAGATATATTTTTCTATTTTGTTAAGTCTTTCTAATCTGCTTAGGTATTTTTGCTGTTGTATCAATAAAATTATATAAGCTAGACTATAGTATACATAATAAATTATATTATATAAATATCTATCTCCACTTTTATCCTATACTTTTATCTTTACTTTTTTATGTTTAAATTTTAATCCATCTATATTTTTGTATGCATGGTAGCATACAGAAAGCAATTTTTTTTAAATAGCCAGTCATTACATCACTATTATTAAACAATCCATCCTATCTGTATTAGTATAAAATGACACATTTGTAATATTTGTGTAACTTTTTAACTTAAAGAATAGTTACAAAGATTCTTTTAGGGTCAAAATTATTCCCTGGCATACCACTTAGCATACTCATGCAAAATTCTCCAAAAATGGTAGTCTAGCATCCTTAAAGAGTAAATGGACCTTTCCGATGTACTGATCATGAAAGTACTCAGACACCTAATGACTCTATTTATATGAGGACAAAGGTTTATCAAAGCAAACTTTAATAAATTTTGGACATATCATGTGGCTATTTCTTACATAAAATGAAATGAATCTGATAAATTGAAATGAAAATGAGTGCAAACAGGCCTAAGTGCAAGGTTATTCACCAACAAACTTTTAATGATCATTATTGAACAGTAGTTACAAAACCTCAGATAGACACGAATTCGTAAACATGTTTTTAACCAAAACATCTTAAATTGTTCTCTCATCACCTATTTTTGTTTGTTTACCTTATGAGATACAAATTGAAATGGTACTTAACAAAGGTACAGTCCCATCACTTATTTTATCACTCACTTAAGGAAAGAAAATAAAAGGATGCAGATCACACATCATTTAACAAGACATAACGTTAGCAACCCCATTACCTTTACTCTTTGTCACAGTTACCCATACTTCCTGCAGACTTTATTCTGTGCAGTCTGTCTTTGTGGCCAATGACAAGTGAAACATGGAGGCTGATTGGTTGAAGGACATGGAAGGGTATGGATGGAAAGGGGAAGAGAAGTCCCAGTCACAGTGACACGGTGATTAGAAGATGGCCAACAAAATGTCAACTTACCAGAACCAACTAAAACGAAAAAAAGAAAACATGGAATAAATAAAAATAAAGAAACAAAAATGAAACAAAATGTAGTAAGATTTGACAACAATGATTTTTGTTTTAAGATAAAGAACACATTAACGTTGGGATATATGGCTCATATTGCCCAAGAATGAATATCTGTTAGCATTTTAACTATAATCATGAATAATTTAAGAAAGAAATGAATCTTAAAATCTCTACTATGATTAAATGGCACAGCTACAATGGATGATAGCTATGAAATTATAAAATGCTTTTCAATGACTTTACATTTTGCTACGAGATCACAGGGTTAGATAACTATATATGTAATGGGTTTTTTAAAAAACAGGATAAATCTTAACTGCTAATGCCACATAGAATAGAAATTGAGAATCTTAATCAAAGACAAAGAAGCACTAAATCCTATATCTCCACCATCAGATTAATTTTTAAAAGGTTCATGCTGCCAATGATATTCTATTAAACCAGTGCTTCTCACACTTGAATAAGCACACAAATCACTCTAAGATCTGGTTAAAATACAGATTATGATTCTATAGGTCAGGAGTTTGGCCTGAGATTTTGCATTTATAACAAGCACAGGTATTATGCCCATAGGTTAAGTAGCAAGGTTATTAAAAGGTGTTACATTTAAATTCTTGCGAATTGAGAAGACACACTGAAAAATGCGAACAAATATAAAAACAGAGAAAATTTTATAACCCTATTTCATAAAGTCATAATCACATTACCTGTTTTAAATGCTGAATCATTGGGCATTTTAATATAGAAAGCTCAAGTAATACATGTTTAAAATACTGAAAAATGCTTGTGCTGTTTTGCTCTTTTAGAAACAAAGGTAATTACTGTCAAATGCAGAACTTTTTCATAATAGCCCAGTAGACACCCACAATCCATTTTACTCAAATAAATAATTCCCATGTTTTTCAACAAGTCAAAATTAATTCGACTTCATACACATTCCTGTGGCTTAAATAAATGAACTATGCCAGCACTGCTGCTGTGAAATGGTACGGTTTTTTAAAAAGAGACAAAAGTTCTCTTGCCTATTGTTCTCACATATGCAACATTTAAACATAATTCAGAAACACATTTTAACTCACATGTTCCCTTCAAAGAGAGTGAAATAATTTGCCTTTATTTTTCAGCCTTAAGAACAAATTTTAAGCATAATGTTTTCATTCACTCAGGCAAGAAAAGTTAAAAAAACTTTCTCATTTACTTAGTCTTAATGTTTATCATAGCCTCAACAGCTATGCTATCCAGATTTGAAAACACAAACACAGTGGATTGGACTTGGTTACATTTCTTGAAACCTTAAGGATGATGTCTTTCAAGTGACAGGAAGAAATATTTAGAATATATATTATTTAGAATTATTTTAGAAACATTTTAGAAATATTTATTAGAAATTTATTTTAGAAATATTTAGAAACTAGAAGAGAAAGAGCCTATGTTGTAGCAATAGAATTTTGCTTTGAAAAAACAAAACATTGAGCCAGCCCTGATGGCCTACCAGTTAAAGTTCAGCATGCTCTGCTTCAGTGGCCCGGGTTCTGTTCCTGGGTGCAGAGCTACACCACTTGTCTGTCAGAAGCCATGCTGTGTTAGTGGCTCACGTGGAAGAACTAGAAGGACTTACAACTAGAATATACAACTATGTACTAGGGCTTTGGGGAGGGGAAAAAAAAGTTGTAGAACTATCTTTTGGGGTAATTTGCCAAAATAAATTTGATCTCATTAAATTGATGCAGTTAAAATCAAGCCTAATGTAAAGTCAGGAGATTAGAGGAATGATTCCTAAATCTCTTATAGTCACACATTTTCAGTAGTTTAAAATTTCTTAAACATTTCAAAAATGTCCAACATGTTAGAAATAAGAATATTACCAGGAAGCAGCTCATTTAAAATTAAAAAAAGCATTTTTTCCTTGCTTTTAGGTTTTACCCACACTTAGTCATAGGAGTTTAATCTCTTATTACGTAAAACCCAATGCGTTTTAAAACTTCAGGCTAATGCATCTGCATATCATTTCAATGACACATGATAATTGGAAAATATTTCGTCATGTATAAGGACCCTAAAAGTTATCTAACAACAACATCTAACATAGAAGCTTCTAAAACATCAGAGGTTTTTGAAAGGACCCTATCTTGAATGATCCCTTTAGCTTTTACAACCATGATTATCAGGAAATGATTCCTCTTATCTAAATGAAAATGTGCCTGTCTCAATTTAACCTTTCTTTCATTCAATCTAGTTTCAGTAAACAAATAAATGCCATTAATATCCTTCACATAAAATCCTTTTACTTATTTGAAGGAAATTATCATCCCCAACTTTCTCTTCTAAGGAATAAATGTTAGAAATTTCTTTAAGTTTTTCTCAGATTTCCCCTTCACCATATTTCTCTCAGGGTCAGGTCAATGGATTTTGTTTCTGTGCAGAGATCAAGGACATTCTGTACAACAGGCAGTGTCCATTAATGTCCACTTAGGTATGTGCAGAAAGAATCAGAGAAAAGCAGAGGCATTTGGATCCTGTTCACTCATTATCCTCTAAAGTTTGTAGTTTATGGGCAGTTTCACCCCCACCCTTCTCATAACTCTTCTCAACTTCTTTTCTTTCTGCTTTAAAGGCTGGGAGCACCTCTAACCCAACTCCCTTTTCTTGCTAAGAGGAAAAGCCTGTCTGTCTCTATGTCTAATAAAACAATAAAACTATAAAATGTTAGTGCTGGAAGTAACCTTAGAACTTATCAGTCTAACCCTCTCCTTTTTGCCTGAGAAAACGGAGAACCTAAATTGTTAAATCACACTCTCAAGGTCACAGATGACTAACCAAAGACTGCCTTCCAGGCCTCTTGACTGACGCCAAGTCCCCGTACAAATTTTCCTACTGGTTAATCAGTTTGGGGAAAACTATACGCAACAGGACACAAAATGTATTTGATTTTACATTTAAACTGTCATAAAGTGTTTAACCTCAAATCTTTACCACCACAATCATTACCTCATACCTACATACGAAAACTTTTTTTAAAGAATTCCTCATGGTATTGAAAATCTTTTCAGAATATCTAGCTACCGTCTTTAAAGGACACAGAAAACTAACAGGTGAGAAGAAAGACTTAAGGCCTCTTGTAAAGTTCACCTTTATGGAACGAAAAATAATGCAATCATTTTCTAAGGGTGAAACAATTTAAATCATTTAATCACTTGAAATCATTATAAATTGAATAAAATACAACTCTTGAAACACGAGAACAAATAATATTTTTACAATAACACATTTTAAGGTAAATATGTGAAAAAGGAAGGCAAAGTAATTTTTAAAAATAAGTATATATTTTTAAGAGATTAAAACTTGCTATTTTATTTTTTTAACATAGCAATATTATGGAGATTACAATCCACCTCCAGTAACAGCTCTAAAGTTTTTTAATTGGAGGGAGTTTCAAAAGGGTGAGTGATTAGGGAACTTGTCACAGGCTGAGTTTGTATGGAAAGCATACTGTTTTCACCTAGGTTGAATTTTCTTGGGAGGGGGAGGGGAGTTATCCAAATCTAATTATATACATATATATTTATATTATACATATAAATTTTATAATTATAAAACTTTCTGATTCCCTTTTGAATCTAAAAGAGAAAGTATCTCTTTAAGATACTTAGAGATATACAAATATTACATACTTGACTGATAGTTCTTTAAAAAACAACTGCTTAAAAAGTTTGAGAGAATTTAGCCTTTCTCTCTCCCACCCCCTCACACACACACACACACACACACACACACACACGTAAAATAAGAGACCTTCTTCCTCTTTTGAATGTGAAATCAAAAGGCTCCAGATTATTTAATTACTTTGAAATCTGTATTTTAAGAATGTACATTGTTCAGACAATAATCTTTATTTATAAATAAGACAAGAAGCTAAGAGAGAAAAGAAGCAAAATGAAGTGGAAGAAAGGAACGAAGAGAAGAAGGAAGGAAGGGAGGGAGGGAGGGGGAGAAAGAAAGAAAAGATTTCTTCTATCTGCCTGTCATATTCAGGAGATATGAGTCAGAAAGATGATAAATGAAAAAAATTATACAGAAGCTGGAAAAAAGACTTTTTTTGGTCTGAGAAAATGTTAGCTGGACAGATACTTAAGAAGTCCTCAGATTAGGTCTAATAAATACAGGGACAAGCCAATCTTGATAACTACTTAGGCCAGAAAAGGAGAAGATAATGGGCCTAAATAGTAGCATGAATGGCTTAGGGAAAGTATAGAAAAGAAGCAGTTAACAGTAAAGGGCACTGAACCATGAATTGGTTGCCAACTGTGATGTCTCTAGAGGTCTTTAAAAATGGGATTTATTTCCATTTGGCCACAACAGTTTAGCTATAACCCTGTCTGCTAAAGGAATAGAGTAGCTGACTCAAAGTGCTTTCTACGCTATGATTTTAAGAGTGTGGAAATTCAGAGGCAAAACAGGACAGCTGATATATCCCTCTGCCCCCAATATTTTTCCCTCAGATTATGTATATATAAATGCATATTCTAGTAGAAAGTGTCCTCAAAAATATTCTTTTCAGTTATATTACCCTGAGTTGATGAAGTACTTTATACACATAGCTCATATGACAAACCCAGGAGACACAAGAAAATTCCAAGAAAGGAAATATTTGCATAACTAGCACACCTTATGATTAAGATTTTGGTATTTTCATATTGAGGTCTCAATTTCTGAAGCATATTGGCAAACATATTCAAGTTTATCCTTACAAGTTAAATAAAGTATTGAGATTCTTCACTGTTAGCAATGGGCCATACAATGCTTTTAAAACGTAATGACAGAAGACTGACACAGTATTTGGGTCCAAAACAATTTAAATATTTCTAAACTCCTAGAATGACTCTATAGAAGATTTCATGATTAGGCAAATTTATGTATGGTAAGACCAAGCAGACAACAGCTTTCTCGAATAGGCTGCAAACAAAATCACTTGACTATGAAATCCTTCTGCCAATCCATAGATATTAAGTTTCATTATTAATAGCTAAATTATAGAAAATTCTTAAATTGATATGATCCTTTTTCATTCTTATATATAGCGCTTTTTGAACAACTGGGCTCAATTAACAAATATGACAGACTAGAATTGTAAATACCACATTCTAGAGAATATGAATGGGGTAAAGTAGTGAGTTACAAGATTTTTAGAGGAAGAAACACATTTTTATTAAAACAGAGGAACACTCAAATTTTCAAGTAGTGAAGCTATCTACATTTGCACTGACAAAACCCAGTTACTGTCACGCCAGAGAAACTATATGCATAGATACTTATGAATGATAATATCTCTAACAATTAAAAACCCTTAGGATATTTTAATACTAAGAATGATTTCTTCTGGGGGGAAAGATTGAGTTCAACATAAAAGCCTGTCATTGTCTTTCAACTTTTCAGACACAAAAATAGAGTGATTAAGAGAGGCATTTTTAGAATATCTTTAATGGATAGATAAAATACGATGAACTTTTCACCTCCACTCAAATATCTCACATTATTCTGTAGATCAATGGTTCTGGAGACAGTTCTGGTTGTCATAACTGAAGGCGGGGTGCTGCTGGCATCCAGTTGACAGAGGTCAGGGATGCTGATAAACATCCTACAACGCACAAGACAGCTCCCCACAACAAAGAATTATCCAGCCCAAAATGTCAATAGTGCCAGAACTGAGAAACCTTGCTGTAGAATGTCTATTCAATTTATAATTTATCAGAATAATAATGAATAATTATTTTCCCACAAAGTAACTTGCACAATGCCTGACATATTATAGGTACTCAGAAAGAATTAATACTCTTTCTCTTTTCCTTCCTCTTCTAAAAATGTCCCTACTTTCCTGAAAGTTATCAAATGGTGTGACTTACTTATTTGCTTACTAAAGAGTCCAAGATTGAAATGCAGCTACCCAGCAGTCTATGACAATGGATATGCCACCTGACATAGGATCTCAGGATCACAATTTTGATGGTTATATTCCCTAAATCAACTTGGAAAGCCAGAAACCGGGGCTGGCCCAGTGGTGCAGGGGTTAAGTTCGCACGTCCCACTTCTCGGCGGCCTGGGGTTCGCCGGTTTGGATCCCGGGTGCGGACATGGCACCACTAGGCACACCATGCTGTGGTAGGCATCCCACATATAAAGTAGAGGGAGATGGGCACAGATGTTAGTTCAGGGCCAGGCTTCGTCAGCAAAAAGAGGAGGACTTGCAGTAGTTACCTCAGGGCTAATCTTCCTCAAAAAAAAAAAAAAAAGCCAGAAACCTAGATCTTTCCTCTCCTTCCTCTTTGAAATATACAATCCATTATCAAATTCCACAGCTTTTATTTTGTAACTATTTCTCCCTTCCATCGACCTCCTTCTCTCTCTTGCCATTCCTCTGGCTCAGGTTATCCACTAGTGCTCACCTGAACTGTCTTCCTTGTTTCCAATCCAATCTCACCAGGTAGCCAGAGGGATTAAAAACTAAACTAATCTGATTATAGTATCTTTTTGCTTAAAATCCTTCAATATGGTCCCATTACTCTTAAAATAGGGAGCAAATCCTTAACATGGCCTTGCTACGTAAATCTTCAGTGTCTTCCTGTATCACCTCTCGTCCTCCGTCTCCCTAACTTGGGCCTATAGTTCTTTTGGTCCTTGAGTACACCATACCCCATCTCATCTCTGGTTCTGTTTATGCTATCCCCTGGGATGCTGGATTCTGGGATCCTCCCCCTTCTCCTATTTAATCCTACTCACAGTCTAGCTCTTACCTCAAAAAAATACATCTTCAAGGAGCTACCTCCAAATTCGAGGTTAAATCTTATCAGAGTGCTATATATTCTTTCCTTCCAGAGAACTTATAGTTTGAAATTATACATTTGTGTGATTATTATATAAATGTCTGTCTCTCACACTAGCTTATAAGCTCCATGATGGCAAGCATTTAACTATTTTGTTGGCTATGATGTCTCTAGAACTCATCAAGTTGAGGACATTACTCACACTGTAAATATCTGTTGAATTGTGAACAAATGACAACAATGTTCCTATCACCCAATTGAAAGCACTTTTTCCCTACTTGGCATATCCATATCTTTACGATTCCACACTTTACATTCTGCTGATCCTGTAGATATTTGTGTCTATCGCCTTTCTTCACCAGGCTATAATAAGCTCTGTGAAGGCAGGATCCTTGTCTTACGTATCTGTGCATCCTTCACAGTGTCCAGCCTACTGTTTTGTACATAGAAAGTGCTCAAGAATTTGTTTATTTGAAAATTTGGAATTCCTATCCTCAAATAGCATATTTCGTGGAGGGTCTAGAGTTAAGGCGCATGACGATATAAGAAAACATTACTCAACTGACAGTTAAACAACTTTGGATCTTGATCCTCTCCAAAATTAATCAGGTCTGTGATCTGCATAAATCACATACCCTTTTTACATCTTAGTTTAATAAAAAGCCATCAATGTTAGCTAAATGAGTGTCGGATCATACACTGGAAGCCCGCAGCACTCTGCAGGGAAGAGTTCAATATGCCTATTTTACAAAGAGAGGAAAGTGAAGATAAAGCAACTTCTTAAAGTCACACATCAGCTAAGAAATGAGGATTGCGATTCTGTCTGCCCAGCTCTTAAAATCCTGTGCTTTTTACTATATTGCCTGACTTGTTTTGGTTGGTTTGTTTATTTGTTTTTAAACAAAGAATTAAACCTTACTTTAATGTAATTTTGATTCTGAAATGTTTTGCTTCTGTTACCTAAACAAAACAACTTTCAATAAGAAATTATTTAAATGAACAATTCATGCATTAATATATTGAGTTAATATGGATACATAATTATTCTGCTCATATATGGGCAGGTCTCACACAGATAAAAAGATTTGGGGGAGGAAATGACTCATGCTATGTTTTATTTTCTCACAGAAAGAACAATGTTGCAACAGCCAATTCCATCTGTGAAAAGTGATGTGATGCAATCTTTTAGGACACCACCAGAAGTGTCAAATGCATGCAGTCAAGTATCAAATGCATAGGTTCACAGTTTGCTATATAATATACTGACATTTTTGTGTATTTCCTCAGTTTTCTCATCTGTAAAACAGAGCCAAAGTAAATGATTTGTAAGCCCCATCCATCTCTAACATTCAAAATCTCAACCATCCAGTACAGAAACGATATAATTTAACATTTATTCCCAAGAAACCTAAATCAGGCCAAAATTACTTATCATCAATTATATTCAGTACTTTGGTACATTTGGGGGGAATAAAAAGTCTAAGAAAAACACCAGAGCACACCTCATCTCTTTCCTAATGACCTAAAAAGAACACTGTTCAAAATGACTATTCCACCATCCACAAAGTTAACTTTTTAAAAGCACCTTTGTAAAATGGCCATATCTATCAGGTTTAATTGTGCAATGCTCTAAATTCTCTCCTAATAACATCGACCACACAAAATAAATGTCCTAAAGCTACAGTTGGCCTTAACAGCCATTTACGGATTTTCTTACCCTCATAAATCTGTTATAAAGCTATTACTCAGCTATATTTTGTCTTGTATTTATTTTAGTATTTTCTACAGGTGTGTTTATACTGGCACATTATTTATCAAGTCCTGAGAATAACAGTTTAAAAGCAAATTAAAGTGCTCATGGTATTTTAATCAGTTTTGCAAACTTTAGGTATGATATTATAAAGTAGTAACTTCCAATTTATACAGAATCTTTTTTTAAAAAACTAAAATAAAAAGAACCTATTATATTTTTAAATTACTGAAATAAGACTTAAAGGATATCAGCTGTGCATAATTGTAAAGTATAACTATTCTTACAATGACTCTGATGTTTGGAATACCCTGAAGTGATTTGTGCATCTATAAGAATTAATACTGTTTAACGTAACTATTAATGCTGTGTATATCTATGAAAATATATAAAATGAGCCAGCCCCAGTGGCCTAGTGGTTAAATTCCCTGTGCTCTACTTTGCTGGCCAGGGTTCAGTTCCTGGGAACAGACCTACACTGTTCTGTTAGTGGCCATGCTGTGCTTGTGGCCCACATACCAAAAAATGGAGGAAGACTGGTATGGATGCTAGCTCAGAGAGAATCTTCCTCAGCCAAAAGATAAAAAAATTAAAATGATAGCAAACAAATAATAAAAAATCACTACCTTTGGACACATAAGTCAAATTTCAATTAGCTTGCATGTTTAATTTACCTGGAGTTCATCATCAGAAAACGGTATGCTTAATGTGAAATAATCTATGATTATTCTCTTTATGATTATTCTCTTTTAAACAATGAACTATCTTAATCACTTTATGTCCTAACAGTTCTGGATGGAATTGAATATATCAATGTGGATTAACTTCGAATTAATTCTTTTACAGTAAATGATACCCAATATCACAAAATAATTCTGAGTCTTAAAGTTATGTGAGATTGTTAGCAATAAATCTAATGTTTTAAATTGAGCTGACTGTCAATGAGTAGAGCAGAAAACTAATTTATTTCTCGAAATTTCACTCTCAGGCTGAGTAATTCAGATAGTATAGATTCACACAACTTAATTACGTATTTCCACATTGATGGCATTATTTCATAAGGTAGGTTGCTAAAGACAGTTGCTAAGTTATACGTCTATACAACTGGGTGACTAGAAAAATTTACTCACTGTTATGTAAATTAATAAAGCCCAGTAAAGAACTCGATGGAAGGCCCAAGATGTGCTATTTACTACTACGGTGTTGCGTCACTGTTTGTCACAGAATCATCTTATGTGTCAATTATTCTTGTACCTGACTGCTCTCCTTGTTTCTTCAAATACTTGCGAGGCACTCACATTAAGAGAGTATTTCAAATTCTCTGTAGGAAGGCCACGTGGTCCATGCTTTTCCTTTTGATTAATTTTAAGATTTATCAGTTTGTTTGAAATAACTGAAAGCAATCCAAAACCTTCATGAGCAAATGAAAGAAATCTAAGAGAATGTCACATCTTCAACAGTCATTAGAGTTAAAATGGCTATTTCTGAAAGCTGCAACAACACAAGAAATTCTTTACTTTATCCTTCCTAAGGAAAAAAAAAAGGCAAAGAAGCATAGGCCAAAATGCTGCTGGGTCTCAAT
This sequence comes from Equus quagga, assembly GCF_021613505.1. Classification (NCBI taxonomy): domain Eukaryota; kingdom Metazoa; phylum Chordata; class Mammalia; order Perissodactyla; family Equidae; genus Equus; species Equus quagga. The sequence continues at coordinate 10,271,742 of NC_060287.1, read as the reverse complement.
CAAATCAAATAGCATAAAAAACCAGCAGGAGCAGGGGCTTGGCAACCCATTTACAGCCCTGGATCAGAACAGTTAGGAGAGGGAGCCATTCTCACAAATCATTCTCTTGTTAAATTCTGTAGTGGGACTTCATTAAGCCTCTTGGCTGATGGCATTTTACTTTCAGCCTGCTCACAAAGGGCTCAGCTGGCAACACCGAGGCTTTAAAAGTCTCCAATCACACATTGTCTTTTTGGAGTTTTCTCTTTACAATCACAAATCTCTTTTTCTCATCAGCCCCTCAGATTTTCAAATGAATTTTTTAAATCATTAACTACAAAACAAACAAGAACAACAAACCACAAAAAAACCACAACAAATCCTAGATGGGAGGCATTTCGAATAAGATTTCATGAGTTCAGCATTAAAAGTAGCAAGACATACATACAGGAGGTAGTAAATAAATATAACAGTGTGTGTGTGTGTGTATGTTGTATCTACATATAATATCCCCCAACCCCTGAAGCACTGTTTATACTACCGTAGTACTGACTTTACTGGGTCTCTGTAGATTATTGCTGTACGTCATGAAGAATCCTTCCCCAAAGAACCAGTCTGCTATATCTTGTCAGAGGTCAGAGTCTGACACACAAATCACACACATATCAAGGTTCTTAAAGTCATCAAGTAAAGCTTTGGGGGTCTTCTAATATGTGTTTCATCAAAATGTTGATGAACTCACAGTTCTCAACCAGGATCTTGGAGTATAGTAAACCTAACTTGAACTTGCAGAAAGGCCCCTTGACACTATTAGTTTTGGCTTTGACTCAAATAACCACGTTAATGGTCAGAAACAATGCACTATTATACTGCCAGCTTTTCTGAAATCAGCAATTTAAGCACACTGTTCCAACAAATGATTTAAATGAAGTCTACATCAAAGAAAGGAAATTCAGAACTGAAGGGCGCAGTTTTTTCTCTCATTACTTCTTTTATGGCTAGATATCATACGAGCTCTAAAAAGTCATATGACTCTTATACTCTATCAGATCTCATATACTGATAGAAAGCTAAACATAGTGAACCACAAATTTACAAACTAGGCCTTCCTTGCCCCACAGTTTGTTTCTGAATGCAAGTGTATTAAAGGACTCCTAGCAATAAATCTACAGTAAGATATATTGTTTTACTTTTACCACAATTTTAATGTTATGTTCTGAAATAATCATCTAGCGGCCCATAAAAGAAAGAAGCCATACACATACACAGCAAGTTACATTGTGTGAGATTAACATGTGCTTTCGTTATCTTCAAAGTTATTGTTTCACATTTTAGAAAATGGTCAAACGTATGGAAGCATGTTTCTTTTAATAGATTATGCTTTCTGATCCATTTTCAAAACTACTAAAATTTTAAATTATATGGAAGTTATTGCTGGGGACCATCTATCCACATTATTTTTATCTCCAGTTAATTCAATTGTTGCAGTATATGGGTTATATTTATGGAAGAAGCAGTGAAGGAATTCGGCATTATTCGTTCTATCAGGAAATTTAGCAGCATTGAACACACCAGGTGGCATAATAATCACATTTAAAGATCAAAAGGAATCATGTTAATTAAGGATCTGTTTAATTAAAAAAAATTTTGGTCTCAAATGCATAGCAAATACACAAAATTAATACACAAATATACAAAAAAATAGTTTTAATTAAATACAGAATGTTTTTGCATCATACTTCACTTATCCACTGTTGCCTGGAGCAACTAGAATAAAGATTGATATTTTTTAACCACAATTACAGAAACCTTGATAGTCATCATTTGTTGAAACGTATTTATTGTGTGTCTGTGTAAAATATTTTGGAAGATGCACACGTGACTCAGAACTTAATCCTTTTACGCAGCTAGTGATAGGCAGCTAGGACCACTGAAGCAACATGGAGTCCTAATTCTGACACATATAAAGACATGTCACCAAAGGGAGTTCCACCACACCCTTCTTCTTCATATCACCTTCATTGCTTCTATTTTTTATTGAGCTTTTAAATGTTTCACACAATGTGCTAGGAATTTCCTACTTATCAGCTCATTTAATCTCCACCACAATCCTATGAGGAAAACATTTTCACCCTCATTTTACTGATGAGAAAACTGAGCATCAGAGATTTAATAACTTGCACATTCAGCGTTCAAATCCATGTTAGTCTGCGACAAAAGACTGTGCTGTCAATTCTACGCTACAGAATGTTTCCTAATGGCAGCAGAAGAAAGAAAGAAAGAAAAACTCTCCCTAAAACACTTTCTAAAGAAATATCAACAGAATAATTTTCACAGATAGACCCCAATATCGAGTCACAGAAAATTGTATTTGTAGAAAAGCAAAACAATTACTAAAGTGTACATTAATCAGCTACAAAAAATTTCAAATCTCCATGGACAAAACCAAAAATATAATGGGCATCTAATGGATTTCTCCTTGTTTTGGAAGAAGCTAAAGGGAAAACTAATCATAGTAATTGCTTTTGCATAAGCAGCTCATAATCTACTAACTAGTTTTACGAGAATCTAATTATTCTGTTAATTATTTTATTTCCTATCAGGTCATTGATGTTTATATTACATGTGCATTCATTTTTTCGCTAGATGAGTACACTGAAAGTCAGAGAAGTTAAGTGACTTGCCCAGGATCTCACAGCTGGCATGGATCAGGGCAGCCCTTGGTTCATGCACAGAGAAAATTTTACATGAGCACCAAGGCTGGTCCCTAAGACCACAGTAATCAACAGACTAAGAAGGTAATGTAAACAAAGTGAGCCTCTAAGAAACTCACAGTCAAGTGGGGCAGACGTTGAAATGCAATAAGGGTGGCAAAAGCATCTAATGGGTACAAGAATGGGGGGGTCCCTAACCCACACTGGGGTAGGAACTGTCTGCAAAGCTTCCTGGAGGGTTCTCAACTGAACTGAGTCCAAGATAGGAGTAATTAGCAAGTAGAAGATGGCGCAGGTTGGAGCAGGGCATTGTAGACCAAGCAACCAACATGAAGAAAATCCCAGAGGTAAGCTACATGATATAGTATGAAAATAGATATAAACCATACATTGATACTACACTGAAGGGAGTAGCAAGAGAGGTCCAGGTAGCCAGGAAGAGAACTATGAAGTATTTTGGTTCTTTTCCTAGAGAGATGGGAACCATGGCAATGTTTTATGGATAGAGCTAATATAACTCGATTTATGTTTTAGGTAGAAAAACTTGTTATGTGGAGAATGGATCCAATGGACAAGATGGAGCCAAGGAAACTGGTAAGAGGCCAACAGCTTCACTGTTACAGAGATGATAAAGGCCTGAATTCAAGCAGTGATAAGGTAAGAGAGGTGGTGAGAGCTGAGAAATATTTAAAAGGCAAAGTAAGTAGGATCTTGAGGTGATTGACATTCAAGAAATGGGAGAATAAAATCCTGACCCACCACCACCCAAGCTGTCTACTAGTGTGTTTCTTCAGGTTGTACTGCCACTAACTGAAATGGAGAAGATGAGAGAACTCAGTGTCTGCTCCTATTTTCACCGCATCACTATTATTCCCTGTGAAGTAATATTCACACACTGGGTTTGTGGAAACTTAAAAGCTTAGACAAACCTCTGACAGTTCCTTCTTGTTTTACTGCAAGTTATAACTACCATTATAACTTCCTAGTTCATCGGGACATTAAGTAGGGAGCAATCATAAACTGTAGTGCCCAAGACATTTCAGCAAAGCTTCTTGTTTGAAGCACGTAGTTCACTAGCAGCAAGAAGAAAGGCTCTGGTAAACCTCCCATTACTAGCAATTAAGTCAGCCAAAAGACACCAACCAGTCTTTTTTCCCTGTCTTTGTGTCTCTCTGGTCTCACGTCAATCTCAGACTTTAAGGTTCAGCCTTCCAGGAGCTGTCAGTGGCTAATCAATCCCATTGAGGAAGCACTCTGTCCCTTCACTGCACGGTAGGCATAAACACTTATGGGAAGCACCAGACCAAATAACAGTTCTTCAGAATAGAAGAGAATGCACATCCTTCTGATGATTCATTTGAACATTCCTACCGTATGCCGACAATAAACTTAAAAGATGGCAACATCATTCATGATACTATATTTTACAATTAAAAAATAAAACAGGCGATGAAATTGAGAGACTAGAGTAGTTTCACATCAAGGGAAGAAAAATGGACAAGCACTGATGAGAAAAGAGCTGGGATTTCACAGAAATTCCATTCATCGGGTAACAGCGCATCACAAGGTTTAGAGATGTTTGGCATCTGCCTTTCCTTTTAACAGAGCTGTTGCTGAAGGGGCAGAACAGCGACTGTTTCTTGAGCTTCAAAGAATAACTGGTCCCTGGGAGAGGCCTGCAGAGGAGTGCAGTGAGGTGTGAACTGAGATCTAAATGTCCGGCTTCCTGAGTCTTACTGGCCCAGCACTCAGGAGTAAGAGAAACAGGAAGACTGAATGTCTTTTAGTTCCCTTTGCAAGAGAGACAAACAAAAATGGGATTAGATTTTCTTAATGGTTCAACTCAGCAAAGATAAAATGTGATTGCTTGGGAAATAGCTGGTGTATGGAAGCCCGTTTTCAATTTGGTTTCCTGTGACAGACGCAGCGATGGGAACACGATCACTCTGGTGATGGAGAGTCACAAATTTACTTTGGAAATGAAATTGTGACAGTAATAATAGCTGCTTTATCTGTAAAGTTGCAAAGGGAGTGGAAAGATGAATAATGCCATCTTGCTTGCCTTGTTTAAGCAATGAGTATCTCTGAAGCAAAGAATCATAAGAAATCTTAGAGGCGGAGGACAAACTTGGAAATAGGAGAAACTCAGAGTTTAAACGCTCTGCGCCTTATCTTCTATCTTTCTTTCGGGTAGCACTTCTCAAAAATGGAATTATTGAAAAAGCTATCAACATGACTGTCATCATAAATAAATAATTACTCATTTTAAAGGGTTTGTTATTAATAGTATAGTAAATAAAATTATTTTTATTTCTTTATTTTTCTTTTAAGTGTTTTGAAGCTGCATCCAGCTTATCTTAAAGGCTACCTTCAATCTAAGAAGAAAAAGAATGACTCATTTTTAAATTAACCATGAATTAGTTCAAAAATAAAACCAAGTAAAACAACTTAAGTGAGCTATCATGTGATTCTAAGAAGGACCTCAAGGCCCGCCTGGCAAGCATCTAAATAAACCACCAGGCCTAATAGGTTTAGATTACGATAATAAAATAATATAAAACAAACCTGCGACCATTCTCAGAACACCAAGCGGAGACATAAATTTTTAGCAGTTTCAATAGCACACTGTTTGAAAGCCTGGCAGGCTGCTTCTCTGCATCTATTTTGTTGTAGTTAGATTTTATATTTTATAGGTATGTCACAACCTATAAAATGGTTATAAATACCACAGTATATATCTTTTTCCTTAAAAGATGGGGCCATTATGCAATATGAAACACCAGTTCAGAAAGATAATTCAGTCCTTCCAAGACCCAGCCAGCAATCTTAACACTTGTCAAATTGAGACATTAAAGTGAAAATATAAGAATGTAATAAATCAAAATTGAGATGACATGTCTTTAAAAAGAGGCCTGATTTTTTATGAGTATTTTAGGTTCACAGAGAATTTTTAAGGAGGTGTATAGATGTTATATGCATGGGAGGAAAAGGGGCAGACACATATTAAGTATAAATATAATAACATTGATGGTTTAAATTTATAGGTAACAAACCTTTAACTGTTTCAGAGAATGACACAATATCAATCAAGTTCAGGTTAACTGAATGTTCTGGTTAACTGAGAGTTAAGTAGAAACACTTTTCTTCTGTAATCATACCAAACAGCATTGCTCTGCTATTTCTTATTGATCTTGTAGTAGACATTTTTTAATAGGTCAAATTACTGCAGAATCTTTGGGTCCATTCTGGCATTTAGTTTCAATAATACACCAAAATTGACACACAAATTAAAGGAATCTGGATGTTCTTTTTATTGCCTAAATACTTAGAGTCAAGGTTGCACATATTTTCAATAGGAAACTTCCTAACATCACCAAATTTTATTACAAATTTGCCTCTTTTTCAAGGAAAGTAAAATCTTCTATATAATAAATAATCAATATTTTGATTTAGTTCAATGGCTTTGGCATTCTGCCGCTCAGCAAGAAGTAATCCAACTAATGTTGCCTGAGATATATATATGGAATAGGTTTTCGGGGTGCTGTGACTCGCTAGTAACAGGATGTGACCTCACGTTTCACTCATGGCTTGAAGTGGTTAATTGACGCTTCTGAGTAGTTATGAAGAAAAATAAGCAGTTTCTGAGGATATTTGCTCAGGGATAATCTTACTTAGAGCGAATTGCCAGGAAACATCACTATTTTATAGAAAGATAACCTAAGGTGCTGAGAAGCCACATAATTGCAAAACAGTCTTTCTCAGAGGCAATAGAATCAGAATTGAGGTCAAATATCCTCTGCTGAATGTTTTTCCAAAACAGTAACACTCTATTGCACATAGAATGCAATCTTTTTGAATCATTGCTATTCACAAATGTTCATAGTTTTCATTAATTTATCTAGTTATCTTGCAAAACTTCAACATAAGTCTAGCACCAGCTTTGAATGGCACTAACAAGATCCAACACACTTACTAGAAAAACCAAGAAAGTTTTTCTCTAATGAAAATCTAATGTTTATATTTGAGAAGAGTTTTAAATAATTCATTACATAATAAATTATCATGGCTATATTAGTACTTCAGCTTTCTCATTTACAACAGCAGAGGAAGAAGTGCCTGTCCAGAATTACCTGAACATTACTATTTTCTTACTAAGTAACTAATAGTTACTAAAATTAAGCAATAAAGCTATTAATAATAATAACACTAATATGAATACAATATTCCTTATTTACAAAATATTTATTCTGTAACAGACACTGTTAAACATTATATATATATATATATATATAAAATTTTATTTAATCCGTATAAAAATACTGCGAGGTTGGGATTACTATACCCATTTTATATATGGGGAAACTGAGGCTCAGGAAGATAAAAATAAGCTTTTCTGTGTCACATAGTTGGTAAACGACAGGAACAGGATTCAACTCAACTCTGTCTGACTTCAATATCTATGCTCTTAGCTACTCAATTCTTTGTAACACACTTCTTCCAGCTCTGGTAATTCCCAAACTCTAAAGAAAATTTTTACAGCCCTTTATTCTTTCTGTCAGCTCATCAAGTAACTCCTCATTCCAAGCATTCTTGACTTTGCTTGTTTAAAAACAGCAACAAAAACAAATTTCTTTGTCCCACTCACATCTCCTAAATCAGGTTCTCCAGGGGCATGCCTCATAACGCATATTTAACAAACTTCAGATAAGTTTAAGAAACTCTGTCTAGTCCTCAGTTTTACTCTGCTCCTCTTCAAACACTGATCACCAGGCAGCCATCACAGATCAAATTCAAATTTAATGCAAGGCACCTACTGGTGGCATTCAGGATCAAAGCCACCAGAAGCTGCTTGAATTTCCCCTAGGACGTCCCTATATTTCTACTGCTCAAACAGAAGGCTGGAGTCCAGATTCATATTTCTAATTCTAACAAGTCATCATTAGATAAAGTGCCACCTAGATGCCCAGCACCATGCTAAGCTCTGCGAAGAGTACACAAGGGAAAAAACAAGGAAATCCGTAGAGTTGAGGAAGGAATATTTAAGGAAATATATACAGATAGAGTCTCCAAAAGAGCAGAATTAGGATTTCGAGAGAAAAATGGGAACGAGAAGTAATTCTCAAATCAAAGTTAGTTTTTAAATGTTGGAACTAATTACGTCTAACTGGGGGTGAAAATCAGTCACTCTTATTTAAGAGAGTTTTTTTTTTTCACACAACTTCTACCTGGAGGACTGGGTTTTGTTGCCCAACATCAATTCTCAAAATTAAATATTCTTTGTTTGAGGAGTGAGGGAAAGGAAGATTATTTTTAAGCTCATACTGATTCCAATAGTGCCTTTTAAAAATGAACCACAAATAAAGTACAAAGATCAGAAACAACTACATTACTGAATTTATTATAATTGTTTCCAGCTATCAAGTGAATTCATTTCTGATTAGTTTCCTTTGTAGTAACTAGTATTTTTCTACATTCACTCTCAAATGAAGAAAAAGGATACAACTTCTCAAGTTTCCTTTGAAGAGTTTCCTTTGTTTTTTTTCTTAGTTATCTTTTGCAGTTGGGAATTGTGTTACTTTCTTTGACATACTGTGTATATTATTCCAGAGTGATAAATATATTTTAACAGTGATGTTAATATACATATTTTATTTTAATATTTGAATAAAATAATACCTTTTTAACAGTAGACAAATCTCTTATATTTATAGAAAACCCCGTGCACTTGAAATAAGAACTTCTAAATTCCTTAAGTAGTTTCTGGAATTGATCATTTGTACCCAATTTCCATTGAAATCTTGGCTTAGGGAGCAAGAATTCCATATGGAAATCTTAAGGCTGAATTAGCTTTGGAATTGAGTTTAAAATTGCAGGAAGAAATTCTATTTTGATTTCAATGTCTACTGTAGACTGGCTACCATTTAGACATTGATTTCAATGTCTATGGTAGAATGGCTATTATTTATAAAAGCATAAGACTCCCAAGGTAAAGGACTTTAAAACATAAAGTGAAACACGTCTCCTTGACTAATGGGATAGACAATCAACCTCCCTGTCACAATTGCCTGGAGATAGACACACCTTTTCATGTCTTGTATTCATCCCGGGCTACTTTCACTCCCACTGGAGGGCTTTTGAACTTGAATTTGACATCTCTTAAATTTATGCTTTCTCTACATGTAAAAGGGTTTCCTTTTCTTACAGTTATAGACTAACATGGAGTTCAAGTCTAACTTAGATTAAAGAGACGTAGTCTGGGCCTTAGAAATTCAATGTTTGTTCTTGATCTTTTTTTTTCTTTTGTTTTTATGAGGTTGAGCTAAAAATCCCAAAGTGGAACATAATGGCTTTAGAGACAGGAAGGAAATATTCTTTATTCTTTTTTTTCTACTGTAAAAAGCCCACAAGGCTCTTTTGTAGAAAGCCTACAGTAGAAGCACTCCCTCAAAAGACACCTTTTTCTTCATAAAGGCCTCAGAAGAGACTGTGCAGAAAAGATGACAGCAGCAAGTGTTGCTAATGTCAGGCTCAGAAACAAGCTAAGTGGTTTATGGCCAAAATCCCTGTTTACTATACATACTTGTCAAAGTAGGGAATTTTTTTCACCAACAAAATGTTTTTTAAAGGTCTTTGTCTCTTAAATTCCACAATAAACAATTTGTCCTTAAAAAGGAAAAAAATGAGAGGAAGTTCTCAGATGAGACGTTGTGAGAAATAATCAGAATGACATCATGGAGCAGGGAGAGAGGGATTATGAGAATGAAAAACATCTGGACTATGGATACAAAGGAGTTGACAGAACCATTTCTGCTGATCAATTTAAGATGTGACTCAAACATTCAAAAACTTGTGCCATAGATTATGGCATCCATTTTGGCTCATATAGCACCAAACAATAGATCTTTATCAAAATTAGCAAAGTGCAAATACAATTCATTAATTCAACAAATATTTATTAAGTGTCTGTCACATCACAGGCATTGTGTGCACAGAAATAGACTGCAAATGCAACGTCCCTTCTTTATGGACAGATCTTACATTCTAGAGGAGGACAGAATCTTCTCATTTTTGTGTTCCGAATTATACAGACCCCTGAAAGTGCATGATCTGAAAAAATGGTAGATTTGTTTCCCTTTAAAGACAAAGTTTTCACAGCAATAGCTGTCATTTAATTACTATATTAGAAGGGCTCTATGTTTGAAGACCCAGAGATTAAAGCACATTCTCCTCCTCTACATAACCAAGACAGAATTCTCCATAATTTTGAAAACTTAATTCAATCTCCTGTAACAAACACTTTTAGAGCTCCCAAAGGCAAGATGATAATTTCCTTTAAACATTTGAAATAAAATATTTATAGCACTTTTTAAAGTCTGCATTTAATATAGACTACTCTAATAAATAATGTGTTCTTCAAATATCAACCTTATGCTTCACATGATAAAACAACCACATCAAAACATTCCCCAAACCTTACCTTGGACAGTCAGAGTAGCTGATGCTTCAGCTTTTCCAACCATATTTTCTGCAACACAAGTGTATGACCCCATGTCACCAGCCATCACCTTCCGAATTTTCAAGGTATGATCATCTCTGATTTCGTATCTGGTGACATAACAAAAGAAAGCACAGTTAAGTGACTCTCTACTTGAAAGAACATATCATTACAAATATAACGCATCTAGGCACCAAATCACACACAACATTCTCTTCAGAAAATTTAAACTAAAATGCGGCATTCCTCTAAGTAAGCACGAGACAGAAAAGAGCTTAGCTTTATATTTATATGGATTAAAATATTAAACTACTTTCTAAAAGAAAATGTGGCACTTATTCATTTATTTGAATGAATTTTGGCACTTATTCATTTATTTCCTCAAGCTACTGTACTCATACTAAAATTAAAAGACAGTGACTGTGAAATAAATTCTTATTATATGCCAGACTTTAGAGTTTTATAGGTTTTATCTTATAAAATTCTTACAATAGTTGTATGAAGTAAGTATTATGTTTATCTCCATTTTCCAAATGAGAAAACTGAGACATAGGAAAATAAGGTGACCTGACTTTGGTCCTCAGCTAGTCTAGTGGCAGAGTTGATATTTGAACCCAGCCAGTCTTATTCGAGAGTCCACTTGCCTTGCCTCATCTTCTCTCCCCTTAAATGTTGGGTTTCCCTTGAAGTTTCACTTTAATCCTCCTTTTACTCTACATAATATCCCTGAGTTATATTATCTACTATGATTTATATATTGATCAACCATACAAACATTTCCAACCCTTATTTCATCTAAGCTCCAAATTCATAATTCCAACTGACTAATAATTAGAAATCCTATCCCCCAGGGTCCTAAAATTTAATATGTCAAATAACACTTTCTTTTCTGACCCTATCACATAAACAAACTTTCTCCTAACACAATCTACCGATCTTCCTTCACCAGCCCCCTATATCTAACAAATCGCCCAATGCACCAATTTAGTCTCAGAAATTTCTCTTTACTATGGACCCCTATCTCCATCTCATCTCCCAGTTCAGACAATTCACATCTCTTATCTGGACAGCAACAATGGTGACTCTGCCACTAGCCTCTCCCCGTATTAATGCAATATCCATAGGGCCAAAAAATTATTTTCTCTAAAAAGTAATACACTTCATATTAATTCCTCTTGGTTCAGCAGGGTGCACACAATATGATTCAAAATTCCTCAGTCAATTATACAAAGCCCCTGATAATTTGGTGGCAGTATCTTCAACCCGATATCCCATAACTTCTTGCCACATGCTCTATGTGCTAGCCATGTTAAACTTTCCCCCACTCAAAATATGGGATATTCTTTCTCAGATTTTTGTCTATGTTATGAGGTCTCTTCTTTTTCTTGCTTATCAAATTGATACATATTTTTCAATTTCATTGCTTACATGTCACCCTCCTTTGAGAACTCTCTTCTGATTTCCTGTTCCCACAGGTCTAACTTTATGTGACAAAAAGATTTGCTACTTTATTCTGTATCTGTCCATACATGTCTTTTTTTTGAGCTCCTTGAGAGCAGAAACTATGTCTAACCCACTGCTGTAATCCCAAAACTTACCAGGGGCTCAACACATGTTTGCTGAATGAAGGGACACACACAGAAGACAGCCTGAAGAATAACGCATTTCATTGCCTCATTCCCTAAGGCTACGAGTGTGTCTCTGCTCCCAGCCAATTTAAGGACTTGACAGATATCAAGAAACTCTGACCTCTTCTACCATTCCCTGGTGATGTTGTAACCAAAGGAAAGGAAGTCTGCTTTTTAACTGGTTCATAGTTATATCTTTAACGCTGCACCTCCTTTCTCTTCCCTACCTACTCCCATAAATGAAATTGGTATTAACTCTGGTTTGGTTGAACAGCAGAGAAACTTGTTTAAGGAATATCACATTTTACAAGGGCCCCCTGGGCAGGTGAGGCAGGAATGTATTGTTCTTAACTGAAGCCCTCAGAGAAAGCATGGCAACCTCCTGGTTCTAATTATCTGTAGTAACGTGTCTAGCCCCGGATCAAGGAGTCTAGAGTGGACTGTTCTAGTGGCATGTATGTGAACCGTGGTCTGTTGAGAACCATAGAAATTTCAAGTGGGTGAATCACATCACTAAATTCTGATCAATACCTGGATTTGGGCAGTTCTCCATCATCTTTCCTCCATCGTACCGTCGGCACGGGGTCACCTCGGGCCTCACATTTAAATTCTGCACTGTCATCCACAGTTACTGCCAAGTTACTAGGTCTCTTCACAAACGATGGTCTCTCTAAGATTAGAAAAAGGCATCTCAAGAAAAAATAAATACGAACAAACTGAAAACGATTTTAGAAGTTCAGTAAGAACAAATCTATAATTTAAAATATTATTTAGAAAATTATTCCACATAGCTGCCTACTTCTAGAAGCTCCTCCATAGGTTGGGTCTTTCCTCCTCATTTTCCTTCCACATCTTGGCTACTTTATTTTAGGCTGCTTTACTGATTCCTTATTGCCTCTTCTAACCCCCCAAAATATCGGTTTACCTTCAAGAAAAGGTCATTTCTTTCTCCCTTGTGGAAAGATACTAGGCAATAAGAGATGCATATTACAGTGAACACATTAGATAAAACGGCACTTACCTAAAACAGTCAGCTCAGCTACCTCACTCTCACGTTCCCCAACCATGTTGGTACCAACACAAACATATTTGCCAGCATCACTTTTGCGGGTGTAAGTAATCATGAGCTTTCCTCCTCGTATCTTAAAAAAAAGTTTCACAGGAATACTATTAAAATTGCTTTAGTTATGTTTATATGACAGAGGTCTCCATAAGTGAAGTCTACTTTCTAAGCTTACAAACAAAACATAATTATATCAAAAAGGTGATGTATATTATCAGCTATAAGTAATACCTTTAAACAGAATTTATTCCAAAGGTCCAATATGAAAGAAGCAAAACATTTTTACTTACCAACATTTCTTGTAAAGTTATTAGATCCTGTATAAGTAGAAATTTGTGTTTTCAAACTGGCCAAGTTTTTCATATTATTTAGTTAAATGAAAACCAAAAAATTGCATGAATAATTTGGTTAATAAGTGGAAAAAAAGAAAAAGGAAATTCTTAATACCATATGATTATAATTAATATGTAAATACATATTAGCTGTAAGTGATTTCAGGGAAGCATATTTAGTATTATAAGATGTGGGAAAGAAATGTCTCTAATTAGTTAATTTGCCAGAGTTGTTTTAAAGGAATATGTCTTTAAAGATTCAAAACCTTGCAGAACCTGACATGTCCTAAAAAACATAGGTGCTGCCACCCAAGTAGTTTCTTGGGGACTTAGAAGGCAGAGACTGAAGAGATCCTAATACATCATCTGGAAAGTCATTCGGGTACACTCTTGAACATTTAATTATTTGAAGAATTAATTATAAATGTAAGCAGACTTCTAGTACAATAAGTTGGCTGAAGCTAACCATGAATTAAGATTGGGATGCAGAAATTGAACTCTCTTTACTTAATTTAACATGCTTTTGGTGGGAAGTTGAGTTCAATTACCCATAAATATCTATAATGTCCTGAACCTTAGAAAGATTTTCTCAAGGATAACTTCCAGAAAGTTTATTCATGGAGGTTTGATCTCACAGTTATTCTGTACAGTGTATTTATTACACAAAGGAGGAAAGAAAGATAGAAAGAAAATAAGAAAAGAAGGAAGGAAGGAACCATTCCAACGGAATTTTTTTTCATCATACACTAGGAGTTTATTGAAACTGCATCTTTATAAAGGTGGGGTCATACTGTTTTGGAATGCCTAAATTGCTTTATTTTAATGCAGACATCCAAAGAAGATACTGCAACCAAGTCTTCGGTTATATTAGGAGAAATCAAATATTAACACAACAGTTTTAGTATCTGTGGCTTTAGAAGTTCATATTTTTTACTGTCATTTTATTAAAAAAATCATCATGAGGGGCTGGCTCTGTGGTGTAGCAGTTAATTCACGTGCTCCACTGCAGTGGCCCAGGGTTTGCTGGTTTGGATCCCGGGCCCAGACCTAGCACCATTTATCAAGCCATTGCTGAGGCAGGCGTCCCACATACAAAATAAAGAAAGACAGGTATAGATATTAGCTCAGGACCAGTCTTCCTCAGCAAAAAGGAGGAAGATTGGCAGCAGATGTTAGCTCAGGTCTAATCTTCCTCAGAAAAAAAATGATCATGATTCTCTAGGAACTGTTATAAAAAGCTATCCAGGGACTTTTCTCTACATTGTTCATGACTCAAGCCCTCATGTCTAGCATAATGCCTGCATAGTCATTCAAAAGATTTTTGTTGAATGCAAACTGCTTTTATTGACAGAATCTAGTATTTTCTTCAATGAAGCATTTCTATAAGGTTTGTACGAGTTACAAGATATATTAATAACAATTTTATTGTTTTCATATTTCTTACCTAAATTTTCAAACAGAATAATAAAGAAGAAATAAACGTCACACACACAAAAATCTGCCAATTAACTACTGTCAATAGTTTGTGAGTATTCTTCTTTTGGAGCTCGCTCACTCTCTCGCAATATAGGTATTGATATACAGATATAGATATAGATAAGACAGATATAAAATACACACACACACTTTTACTAAAGTAGAATCATGTGACATATGTTCTTCTGAAGCCGTATTTTCAACTCAATAATATGTTGAGAATATTTTTACATTTTATGTATATTTAAAAAAAATTTTTTTTTAAAGATTGGCACCTGAGCTAACAACTGTGGCCAATTTTTTTTTTTTTCTGCTTTATCTCACCAAATCCCCCCTGGGACATAGTTGTATTATCTTAGTTGCAGGTCCTTGTAGTTGTGGCATGTGGTATGCTGCCTCAACCTGGCCTGATGAGCGGTGCCATGTCCGCACCCAGGATCCGAACCAGCGAAACCCTGGGCCACTGCAGCAGAGCGCGCGAACTTAACCACTCAGCCATGGGGCCGGCCCCTATTTTTACATTTTAAATGTTGAAAATGTTGTATACAGACCCTCAGCCTCAATTTCAATGACTACATAATATTCCATTAAAAATAGTATTCTATTATAAAATATGGATCTACCATATTTTACCAGACTATTCTTCTATTGATAGATGCTTAAGGTATTTCATTTTTCTCTGTTATAAACAGCACTGAAATCAGCATCCTCTTGCATGTATCTTTTCTACATGTGTAATTATCTCCTTAGAAGGTCTCAAAGCAGGCTTCTCAAATCACACGTATACCTAACCTTAAGGCTGTTTGTTCATGGTGCTAACTATTTTATGTTTTATAAAGTTGCTTTTGTGGAAATATATCATTTAAATTTTGGTTTTTAGCATAATCCTGCTGTGAGACTATTAGGGGAAGTGTTATAATAGCTTCATTTTTCACTTGAGGGAGCAGCAGCTCAGAAAAGTACAACCTCTCCTCCCACATACCTCTGCTATGCCTATCATCACAATATGTTTTAATTATGCTTTTAAATGTCAGATTTCCTCCCTGTGAACTCTGAGGCACAAAAGCATCTCTAATTCCTCTTTATAGCCCCAGGACCTGTCACAATGCCTAGTAAATAGTAAAATTTGTGTAGAAGGAAAATGACATGCCCAACGTCATATAGCAAGTTGGAACAGGGCTAAGATTTTAGGCTAGACATGTGTCTTTGGCTATACTAGATGTACAAATGACAAGAAATGCACAAGCTACAGCTCTGTTATCATTGCAGTTTAAGAAACTTGAGTTCTTGAGGTTCAGAAAATTTTGAGTATCATACTATCAAGATCCTTCGAAGAAGATCCATTGTAGCCTTTCGCCATGTACTTATTTTGAAACAATTCATAAACATTATCAAAACCTTGAGGAAACAAAAATGTTTGAGCAACAAGCAATGTGACAAATTCTATTCCTGAAATGGCAGTGAGCTGATATGTGATCCTTGATGTTCCTTTACTGATTCTCTAACTTTGGACAAGACATGGAGCCTCTCCTACCTCAGAATTTAACCTTAAATGTCCCTACATATTCAGGGGGTCAGTTCATTTCTGAAGAAATTGCACATTAATAAATAAAATTTAAAGCAAAATAAGAGGAAATAAACAAATGCTTTAAATATTCTTTTTGCTCTAAAAGTTGTCAATGAGCTACACCTACAATAAAATATAAGGCTTTACTAATAATTTCAAAATATCTGCAAATATGTAGAAAAATGAGTCAGAAAATGATAAAATTAAACAATTTTCAAGAGTAAAGATTTATTTTTACAACTTCAGTATAATATAACATTAATTTACTTTTAAAAATCTTAAATACTTGGGAAAGTAGAGTTTTAAATTACATGTGGGGCACCAGCTAACATTATATATTACAGCCCAATGCTATTATACTTTGAATGAATCCATATAAATGGAGAAAAGGGGGAATTTAGTTAAGAATTATGAGGGGACTGCCAGGAGATTCTCAGACATGGAAAATGTCCAATGTTGAGATGAATGGGAGGAAATAATAACTGAGGAGAACTAGAATTCAAAGAAAGTTATAAAGTCCTAAGGAGTGTGTTGCACATATCTTATTACTATAGTCTCAACTATATAATATGCTTGGCGCAATCTTGGAAAAATTTTCTAACTCAATCTACCGGGAGACATATGCTTTGGGAGCACATAGTTATATTTTGGCACTAACTATAAACAGAAAAATTGTTTATGTCTCATAAAAATGTGTTTTACACTTATTCACTATATCATATTTATTGTTCAAATTGAAAGTAACCCATCAAGCATTTTACAAAATATTTTCTCTGCCCTTTGCAAGTAAACAAATACTAATAGTATGCACCACTAGGATAAATTTTCTACAAGAAATGTTTTTTATTGAATCAGATATCTTGAGAAGCTTTTTTCATTAGTATCATCATATTACTAATAGCATACATTTATCACAGCTGTTCATTTATATATAATCTCTGTATCAATGAGAAATGAAAATTAAAATAACTGAGGCCTGAAAATAAAAATATTAAACTTAAAAAAAGATTTTTAATGAGAAAAATGTATTTTCTTTGTCACAACAGCATAGATATTAATCATCAATGGCTAAATGAAGTCAACTAAATCCCATCTTGCTTTTCCACTCAACATATTCTTTACCAACGCTATCTAGGTTGGCACTGAACTCAAAATCAAAGTATATATAAAAGTTAAAAAAAAAAGATTTCTAAATCCCAGGTAATCTTTCAAATTGGTCAAAGGTAGATACCTCCACAGAGGAAAGAAAAGTGAGCATGGACGTGTGACTTTAGGCAAGGGATTAAGTCCCTTGTTTTTCATCTCTAAAATGGGGCTAATATTAAATACTCTATATTTATAATATTGATATATATATCTATAACATTAAACGCCCTATTTGGGAAATCATTGTTGAGACTTCCCAGATTAGTATAAATCCTCCCACACAACTTCTAACCCATCAATAAGACACTCATTCTAAAATACCACATCGCATTCTATACTCACTGGCAATAATGGTTAGGATCCCAAAGTAGAGTTTACAATTACAATGGAAGACTAAACAAGCCTCGTCAAACCTGGGAGGAACTTATTTCCTCAGAGATGACAGAGACAGAAATTGATAAAAGTGAAGGAAGAAACAAAAAGTACAGCAAACAAAGAAATACAAAAAAAAAAAATGGATTAAAATGATGGTCTTCAGTTTCTATAAATTCAAATTGATTTTGGCATGTTGTCAATGGCCAGATTGAAACAGAGCTAACCAAAAGCCATAATTCTATTCTCTATGGTCACAGATGTGGACTACACGGTTGCCTGTTCTTTTCAACAAATCAAAGAAGAGAAAAAACATAGTCTATAACCCTGATCAAATACAACATACCAGCTTTCAAGCAGTACCTACTATTAACAATCACCATTTCCAGTCATATAGAAACACTGATTGTAAAGGGTGACTTTATACATTCTAAATCTCAGTGTCCCTTTGTAAAGCCAAAATTGACATTTCCTCTCTCTACGTGGAAAGGAAAAATATGTCTAATACATACAAAACACTATAAATGTGAAAATAGCACTATTTAAAACAAGCTAAGAAATATTTCTTGGCAGGTCTCTTCCTGCAGCTGGATCTGACAGCCAAATTGTAAACCTATCAAAAACGAGTTTGTATAATGAACAGACACAATGTTAAACACTGCACTGCAGCCGGGCTACTTCAATTAACATAATCCGGGTCGTGGAGAAGCAGAACGTGTTAAGCTTGCAGACAATATGCTGGCATCTAGCCTATGTCAAAAACGCCAGGCAGAGGTCCCACTTCCTGATTACCATATACCTTCCCAGCCCACAGTGGTAACCACATTAGAAGCCCACATTTCCATAAGCTCTAGACAGTGCTTAAAGGGGGGCCTCGGTCATCTACATACTTGATGAAAATAAAACAAAAAAAGGTCCCGTTGGTCTTGCTGCTTTTGCGGAAGGAAACAGAGGGGGAGAAAGGAGGAGGTGGTAAAGAATTTTAAAGTTCAAATATCTCTACACTTTATATTTTTCTTCAGAATACTCTCAGATTTTTTAAAAAGATGTTTTAGAGACATTAAGGTATGGAATACCTCCATGTACTTGATATACATGATTCTTATATGCTAGCATTTTCCCTTCAAGAAACTATAAATGATTATTGTACTTATGGGTAAAAAGTCTTCTCTCCTCGTACTTAAAGACTTCTCTAAAGCAGTTAAAAATCCCTTTCCGGAATGCATTCATCTCCTTTACTGACTTGCGTACTGACGAACAACATAGAAAAATCAGGTATAAGATAAAGATTTTCAATCAAAAGTCACAAGAATCATTTTATATTTCTGGTAAGCATGAATAAAACTACAATCAGAATTATTATGTCCAGAATACAGAAGAAAAACTTACTATCTTGCACACATAGAAACATGCTTTCTTTGAAAAAGTAAATTAAGTTTTGTGTCTGTATATTCTATGGAGTATACAGCTTACTCTGCGATCAGTGCTTAAAATCAGAAATAAAGATGAACTTAAAATGAACTCGTTGGTATGTCTTCGTTTTCTACCCTAAAGCAAGTCAGATGATTTGCAGTATCTGTTACACAGGAATTTTTTTTTTCAGGCATCACCCCCGCAACGTTATCCATACACCTCTAGGTTAACATACTAAACCAACTGGGGCTAATTAACTAGTTTGGCTACACAAAATCTTTTCTGCTTTTAATTACATTAACCTAATATGACTTGAATTCAGCAGACCAAAAACGAAACCGCTAATTATATTAAGGGCTTCAAAGATGATTTCAAATTGCTAACCACCCAACTGTCATATAATTTATTTCATTTCCTTTAATAGATTTTGCATTTAAAATCTGTTCCTTACTAGAAACACTGTTTTTAAAATACATTATAACAACGTATTAAAAGAATATGGATTTAAAATGCTAAAGGAGAAACATGTTTACATAATATATATGACACACATATAGGTGTCATCACACCCATGAGAAATTGTGCAGTGCTTAATTTTTACAGTTCTCTAAGAGATTAAAGGCTTGTAAGTATTCATTTACATTAGTAAAGGCTTGATAACCAGGATTAACGTGAGGAGTGAAATTTTTAAAGCACCTGGGATGAGAAATTATTTTTTCTGAAAAATTTGATTCTTCACCACTGTTTTCGTACTCTTTTGCAAAGTAAATGAGATGAGAGGTTTTGAATTATAGTCTAGTGTATTATCCTTAAACAATTCAATACTAACTGTCTTTGGGCTGAATATCTCTTCATAACAGTCCTGTCAATTCTGCCTGCATCTTTGACCTGGAGAACAGACACCAAGCTGTTGTAACTAGAAAAGTACTTTGCATGGGTTTAAGACTTCTTAATGACAATGAGATGCAGGTAGCCCAGATGGCCAGACGTAGCCCCCAGACATCCTCCTTGGTGAAATAGACTGCAGGGCCGTTTGGGATGGTCCCTAAGGACTCCTTTCAACAGAGACATGTAGAGAAGAGTCAAAATAACAGCTTTTATTCCTTTAAAATTTAGCGTTAATTCCACAACAACAAAAATAAAGAAAAAAAGATACCTTGTTTGAGCAGGGAGCAGAGAGAGGGAGGAAGCAGAATAATCACCTATTACTTTCCAATCCGGCTGCAAAAGTGGTACCAACCTTTACAGTAAACAATTTAGATGAAAGCATCCACACCGTCCAATGTATACTATAGTATCTTTCAAAAACAATCATGCTTGATTGCATTCTAAATTAGGCAAAAACACTGATGGTAGTGTAATTATATTATACAAATGGTAGAAAAAGGATAAAATACATCTCTCGTAGCGATCTAAAAAATTATAATCAAGTAAGATAATTCATATAATTCAGATCTTATGCAATATCAAAGAAATTACAGTATTTCTTACTTGGCAATATTTCTTACTCACACCCTCAGGTAAATAGTTCAATATGAACAGTTAATAGAAAAGGCATGTCTAGAAGTAAATAATTTCATGTTTTTATTAATTATGGTTTAAAAACATGTAGCTTGTTTATATTTCTGAATATATACATTAGTAATTTTGTTGTTTCACTCTTTGGAATCTAAATTTTAATATAATTAGTAATCAGATAAAAATTTAAATTTTTGATAAATCTATTAAAAATCATTGATACAAAACAATTTATATCTACTACTCTCGTCACCATCAACACTTTTCTTAAGCATAAGAACAAATTTCAAGAAATTAATTTTTATTTATCCTATGTATTTGTACTAATCTTCACACAAAAATAACAATTTTTAAAATGATATCATGTATCCATGACGATCTCATATTCCAGTTTCAAACCTAAGTTTTAATTTAGATAAATATATAAAGAACAAACTAGGGTCAGCCAAATCACAGTTCTTCATCCTGGCTAACAAAGCTTATTTACTCTTTCTACTCTTCATAAAGGCTACTATCTCTCATTTTTCAAAAACTTTTCACCTCTCCCCATTCCTCCTTCCTTCTGGTTCACCTTGAAAAAGAGAGTGGGGGGTGGGAGGAGAAGGAAGAAGAAATGCATGGTTTTAAATCTCACCCACTCAGCTCTCTTGATTAGATATGATCTGGCTGCTCATCCAAAGCCTGTTAGGGAAGCTGCCTTGTACCCACAACCAGCTCATTATGGACTCATGACCCAAATGAGAGAGACTGGAACCTAGAGAGGAGTTCAACTAAGAAAAATAGACTATATGCTAATATTTACAATATTTTTTACTATAGATTATAAAAAAATTAATTCAGTCAGATTTCAATCACACTGTAAAAAGTTTTCACCTGGCTATTACCAATCCACTTACTCTCTACTCTTATGCAAAGTCCATTTCCTCTTTTACAGCCTACTTAAAGTGTAACTAATGTTCACGGGACTTGCGCAAAAAATCTCTTATAATAAAAGGATACCTGGATAAGTACATATTCATTGTAAAGAAAATACAAAAATGACAAATTGAAATCAATCAAATGACCAGTCTACATTTTTCTTGGTTACATTAAAACGGACAACATTGCAAGGAGAAAACCATAACTTGTTGTTGGTCTTTCAACTGTTCTCTTAGGAGTGGAATTGAGAGGAAAAATAGGCAATTAGGATCTCTCCATTGGCCTCCCATATTTGCTTGGGCTACATGCATACAAGAGAACATGATCCGATTTCATTTGTTTGCTGGTACACTTTACAATACCATTTAAAAACCAACATGATTTCAGCCAGGAGTTTAAACACACTCGATCATCAGAGAGAAGCAACAAGAGACTCATACAGAAAAAGCAATTATCCCAGTGGGAACGCGTGGCTCTCGACACAGCTTGGTGAGCTGCCAGCTGAGAACACAGGCCTGGGAGAAATGCTGCCTACGACTATGGCAGCTGCGTTTCTCTGTTACTTCCACTTCTCCTAACCTTCTCATTTCTTCCTTATAGTAATTTATAAATTGGTAGTTGGCTCTTTGCTGCTGCAGAAGCACACCTATGATAATTTGATTACAAAGGACATCAGAATAGCTGTATTGTTAACTGCAGGCAAGTGGGAGCCACCCTACAGTGAGACACAGTTAAGGTAAAGGGAGAGGATGATTTTCTTTGTCAAGGTATAAATTATTGCCTTTCTATCTAGTTTATGTCACCAGAGGAGCTTTTCATGAATTCTAATTTTAACGAGGAATAATAGAAAGAAGAAACATGGTCTTGTTAAAACACACATTTTTCCTTGCTTAAGTGTGGCTTAAAGTCAATAGGAAGACTTGGGTTTGGCATTTTCTCTTGGACACCCACTTTCTTGGGCCAGAGTTATGTAGCCCGAAGCAATCAACCGAGAAAGCCCCCTCTAATTTATCGTTTTCCAAACCAGGGGCGGACAACTGCTGAGTGCTGGTGAAACAGACAGCAGATGAAACAGTGAAGGCTGTTAGCTCATTCCCCAGGTGTCTGGTTCCCAAGTCATTAAGATCAGAACCCAAATGTGAATCCTATAAAAAGAAGGCAATATAAAGAGTGGTTTTGGGAGAAAACAGCCTTTGCTAGCTAGCTCCTAAAAGCAAGAAAGTTGAATGATTTTTACCTCTTTAAAAATTCTAGGTATTACATGGTAGTATTCTGTGTGCATATGAAAAATTAATTTAGTTCTTAGCTATTAAAGTTAATGTATTAGTTCCTTCACAGTTCTCATGAAACAATGTCCTGCTGTTTTAAAGGTAAAAACAGTCTTATGAGCAAATTTTCACTTTGCTACAAAACCAGGTTTGCTTTTTATCACCTTGTCCAACCATCTGGCCATAATTCTGAATTTACATACATTCACTGTTAGGACAGCCTGAAATAAAATATCTATGGAGGAATTATGACTATACTCTAGAAATAAAGATGACAAATGCCCATAGTGTTTGGGGGGAGAAAAGCTCATTTTGAAACACTTGGCTCTTTCAAGTTACAAGTGCACCAGCTGAAAATACTTTTCAAAGAGTAAATCGCTCTTTCTCTCCACAGGTTCTTATGCTTAGTTCTTCTCCATAGCTTTGGTCCAGTGTGAGAATTTCCCTTACCACCAAATGCCTTGCTAAGATAATGTCTTTTCCAGTGACTGTGTATAATTTTTTCCTCTTGAAATTTAAATTCACGTATATTCTGAAGAAGACATATAACCATGGCAGCCAAAGTCAAATAAAGGTTAGGTATGCAAGGGAAACTTGGATTCAGAAATTCAGAATTACTTTATGTAAATTAAGCAAGGGGAATTACTTTATGGAAACATATTTATAATTTCCAAAAATAAAAAATCGATAAAAGCATTTACCACTACTTATTAAGGTTCTATACAAGTATGAACATCTCGAAAATAGCTACAAATTGAAGTAAACACTCATTCCCATTCTGTGGTATTTTAATCCCAAAGTGTCAAAGGAGAACAAGAAGAGATTTGCAAGTGACAAGCTTAATTGATTAATCAGAAGTCAGGGCTCATCAGATCAGGGTTAGAGATGCAATATCCATATGGCCAGCTGCTTCACTTTCTTTTATTGATCACAAAACTATCTCAGAACTTGACTCAGTTATTGGGCAAACGTGTGCCTCATTTCATAAAGGACATGTTATAAGATAGAGACAATAAGTCCTCTCTCCCTCACCACTGCACATGTTAAAACAAATGGAAATATATCTACATACTTCCTAAGAGATTGCAAGTAGGGTAATTTATACATGTGAGGAAGAGAATAAAATCCTGGGAAGAAAGGTTTGACCTAGAGTTAAAAAAAACTCTTTTTGGTGGGTTACATTAAGCTTCAGAATTATCCACACACACTTCTCACTGCCATATTTCCTGAAAACTAATGATTAACTGGTGGACAAATAAGAAATAAAAAGAAATGCATCCTGCTCGCTTATATTTCTATAGTTGTCTGTGAAAATAAAATAAAAGAGAAAATGATCTATCTGAAGGATATTTCAAAAATCATTGGGAGTGCAATTTGTTCGGGACAATCATTCTCAGTCATAAAT
Source organism: Equus quagga (assembly GCF_021613505.1). NCBI lineage: Eukaryota > Metazoa > Chordata > Mammalia > Perissodactyla > Equidae > Equus > Equus quagga. The sequence continues at coordinate 10,247,448 of NC_060287.1, read as the reverse complement.
GGTTCAGTTCCCCAGCCAAGACAAAAACATGCTGAACAGAAAAAGCATTGAAGAAAGTATTAATGGTTTAAGGATCTCAGTGTTTTGAATTGGCTCCTAATCCCGAGTTTACAAGTTATATTGTTTGAACTTTGAGCTGAAATTCAGAATTTCTGACTCCTGGGCTGCTTGCCTACAACCTAAGTAGGTGGTTCCAGCATTAAGTGGTGGGAAAGGTTCTGGTGGAAGCGATGTCAGTCAGTGGGAAGATTAAGGAGAGAGATAAAGTCAATCAAAACAAAATAAAACAAAAAACTTGATCTTATGTTTCTTGCCTCTCTTCTGCATAGAATATAAGTTCTATGATGGCCAGGAGCTTGTCATATCTCTAGTATCCATCACAACACTTATATAGAAGGCACAGTATCACTTTTTTCAAGATCTGAGAAATTGGATATATAGAATCCTTTGATTTCAATCATCACCCCCTCAGAAAAAGGCTTGATATTTTAGAATTTATGCTGGAAGTACACTATTTTACATTGCCTTGTAGAAGACAAATTAAAATTCTAATGACTTCATAGCAAAGCAATAAATAAATTCTCTGATGTTTCAATAGAAGTTTTAAAGGACTTTACTACAGCAAAAACCTAACACCTGAAAAAAATTTCGTCTAAAGTATAAAGTACCTTTGACAATTTTCTCCACAAACACAGAAATGTTTCTGTAGTAAATTTCATAAGTGTACTAATGTATTTAAATAACAATCTGGACTATTACTGTCGTTGTAATTAATGAGAACCATGACGTACCAACATGTGCTGTATACCTGACATTGTTGCATGCGACATCCTTCATTTTTACAACAATCTTACAAAGGAGGTATATTTTCCTATTTGGGGATGAGAAAACTAATTCTCAGAGAATATCACAAACTTGCTTCAGATCATTTAGTAAGTTGGTTGGAGTACATTCCACACAGATCCAAAGTAAAGCTTACAGAGAGTGCTTTCGTTTGGACAAAAACAAGAGCTCATATTTTCTTTGGTTCGCAAGCCATAAACTACAAATTAGCAAGATTTTGCAAATGCATAGATCACAAGATCCACTGGCTGGACAAAGAAATCGGTGCCATTGACGGACCTCCCTGAGTGTGTTAGATTGATGGCCCTCCTTCCATCACACTCCATATTTAAGCCTGACTGATCTGGATATCCAACCTAATTGCCATTAATCCATCTAGCTGCCAGTGGAAAAAATGCTCATGTTTACACTTCACATATGCATGAGTTCTTTGAGGGGGAAATGTAGTTTAGGTAAATATCTTACGTTAGTTCCCATACAGAAGAATGGATATTCTTTTCCCATATAAACATGCACTTATTATTACAGCAGGTTTAAAATCTAAACAGGATATTTATAAACTTCCCTAATAAAGATGAGAAAATCTGACATGATCTTTTATAAGCATGACACATGGGGCAATATGGTGATGCAATTTATCCAGGTGAGAGAAGAGTGACACCATGAATGCTAAAAGGCAAAGGAATAAGAAATAATGGATTCCTTAGTAAATTACACTTTATCCACTCAAGGAGACAAATTTCCATTATTTTCAACCAGAATTATACAGATTGAGTTCAACTGCTCTTGAAATTTTCCCAAGCTGCTGCTCTTAAAGGTGACTCAAACATGAGCCTGTTGCTCATGTGATCAGCTTTTCAAGCTTTGTGATCACCTAGATTTGTAAGATTTAAGAAGAGAAAACCTGTGCCGTCTGTTAGTAATTTTGTTAATGCACACCAGCTTATTTTACAAGTGTACAATTTATCATATTATCATACTCTTTGGGCTTAAGGAGATAAAAATTGAAGTAGTCAGAAGTTACCAATAGAGTATTAGTACTTTTAAAGCAACTAGCTTTTAAACAAAAGAAATGCAGAATCAGTATTAGATTAGAGAAGACGTCAGCCTCAGCATAAGATTTGGGATTATTTTTTGAGAGAGCATTCTTAAACAAAAGTGATAACATGGACAAGATGGAGAAACAGATAAAGTCAATTTTAGCCAATTATAAATAATGAAAAGGAAATCCCAACCCCCTTTAAAGTGCTCAGATTAGAAATAATTTAAAACTTAAGAGCTTAAAATAATTTCTTTGATTTCTGCATTTTGAACCATGTTTTCAGGAAAGAATACCTTACACAATCAAGGGCACTTTTGAATCTACTACTTTTTTTTTTTTTTACATTACAATTCATTCTGCCTGTGGTAAACAGAAAAACAAAATGATTTCTGGGCTATAATGAGGAAACACAAAAATTACAAGCAATTAGAAAAGTCAACTTTTTAAAAACAAAGAATTTACCAAAAAGTATTGTGATGTCAATTTTGCAAATGACAGGTAAGATTTATAAGCAATGTTTTAAGATAAATTTTCAAAGTTTATCTTCAGAGAAACATTTCATTGGTGATGAATAGGACATCAAAAATAAAATAAACTGGTAAGAACACCATCCTTGAAACCACAAAAGACTTGTACCTTTAATTCGGCAAACTCCTTTAACCTATAATTAAACAAAGTGCTCCCAGACAGTAGGAGAATTCCACTAGTCCTTGGCTATTTGGAGAAATTTAATGGCCTGATCAAATATATCAAAGTGTTTGGAAAGTGCAGAAACACAGCCACCTGACAGAGCATGTATTACAAGGAAAAAACAAAGGAGTAAACACCATTTGTAAGTCTGCTTTCTATGTCACAATATCAAGGTGATCTGAAATTCCTATTACAGGCTCTGTCATCTGACCATGTGTGTTCACTTTGTAGTGTTATACTACTTCTGGTTAATACACTGTATTGAGAATTACTTTGAATTATAAGGTACAACTTTTGTTTAGCTAATTACTCAAATTTCTGAGACACTTTCTACTCTCTGGAAGATGTATTCTGACTGAAGGATCATGGATGCTAACCAGCAGCGTACAACCACACTAGATCTGGGCCCAGTGCATTTTAGGAGTTGGCAGAAATCCATATGGATAGTGGCTCAGGCAGATTGCTAGGCATTCCTCTATGTCTTCTAAGTTGCTTTGGCTGAAACTAACATTTGGGTGGGACTTGATTTTGCAAAAATATTCAAAAACTGTTTTTGAGGAAACCTATTTGGGAAAAAAAATTCAGGTCAGAATCATCTCAAGAGATTTGAAAGAATACTGACAATCAACATGCGACAGAAAACAGGATAAACCATCAACACTGTACAATACCAAAACTGTTCAAGATGATTCTGATTTTTCACATGTGTTAGAACTTTTACTCATATGGAAGTTCATTACGCCACTTAGAGGAAACTTGAAAGTTTTATAGTATATTGTTTCCTGAAGTCACCAAAAATGATTTGTTGAACTAGAACATATTTTATCTGGCAATCTTTAGCCTCTTCTACTTTATCTCTGCACCCAAGCATATTTGCACTGTCTCTGTAATACTTGGGTCAGTTGACATGGACTTGTAAGGACTTTTATTAGGAATTTATTAGGAATTCCTTTATTAGGAATTGCCTTGGGTATCTCAAGGGACCCAGACAAATCATCATGCAGACTATAAATTATCAAGTTCCCTAAAGCTATATGTCATACAGAAGGAGATTCATATATTTCAAGTATACTTAAAAATTGATCAAAATAGGATATACCACAGTTTTATCAGTGTTGAGTTTTGTTTTTGTCCACTAAATATCTAATTCAAAACAGTTCTTTTTCATTCTGAAGTTAAAAATTTCTAGTCTCTCACCTCTCCAAGTTATTAATGTCAATGCAGAATGAAAACTAATGGAAAATCAAGACAGGAGTACTTAAAATACCAGCTTACAATGAGGCTGTCGTCAGCTTTCAAGATACTCTCATGGCTCTGGCTTGATTCTCATAATGCACCTAATAAACAATCAGGGAAGACATTTTTATCTTAATATTTTCAAGAATTAAAGGACTTGACCAAGTTCTAGTTGTTAGTATAGTTTTGAGAAGATGCTTCAGATATGAGACTTTCCCAAGATGGCCATACGTTAAGCTTAACTTACTCTTTAAATTGCTATAATTTATTTTTATTTTTTGAATGAGATTCTGAGGCCACCTCAGATAGTCAGTCACTTAAGATGAATTTAGATACGTTTTTAACATCCTTGATAAAGCAAAAATGTGTACAGAGTTATTAAACAAATCAACACAAGGGCATATTTGTACCCAATGGATAAATAAGCAAAGTTGTTAACCCCATATATCAAAAATATTACTTTCTATATTGATACCAAGACATGAAATATTGAATTTAGGACACAAAACCAGTGGCAAAATTTATGAAATGAATCCAGTAAAACACTTTACCTGTGGATTTTTTTTTAGGAAATATCTTAATCAAATTTAAGTGTTGTTTAGAAGAGTAGATCAGGTCTAGTTTGTCATGGGAAAAATCAGAACAGGAAGAGGTCTAGTGCTGAGAGGTCTGGCTCACAACATGGATCCACAAAGTGACTCAGGGCAAGTTAACTCCCCTGGCTTTCCTTTTCTTCTTAACAATGATGGGGCTTACCTATCCACAATTTCTCCAAGTCAGCTCCATCTCTAAGAGTCTGTGAGTATCCGTAAGTCACACACAGAAATATAATTAGCCACATAATTAACCTGTATCATACCTCTTCCTTCTTTTACTAAGTCAATGAAAAACCATGCTTTAGAAAAAATAAATGATATGGATGATACCTCCTTTCCATTTTACAGGGTAATAAGAAAATAAATATATAAGTGTATAAGGAAATAAAATCAAACATGTTCAAATTCTCAACTTTTCAGTTTTGGGTATGCTGAAAGGCATTATTATGATTTATATTTAATTCATTTAATATTTTCTGAAGAAATATGTATTGCATTCCTACCATAAGACAATCATAGGGAATATAGGTGGCAATTATGTGTTTATCTTTATTAGATGAGTAATATATAATGATTTGCAATGGATTAAAAGAGAAATATTTAGTAAAAGGAAAAGGAACAGATAACAGGAAGATAAATGTGGATGTACAGAGTGGGGTTTTACAGAAGGCTTTTCTAAAGAAGTTGCCGTTAAGTTGGAACCTGAAAAAACAGTGAGTTAGACAAAGGGGGCACAGGAGTCAGAAGATTCAGGCAGAGGGAATAGCATATGAAAAGATTCTCATAATTTGCTACTTCAAGCTCTTGGTATCCAAGCCTTTAAATGCATGTCTAACACTCAAATTGTGAAAATCTAGAGCAACAACCAAATGCTCACTGGAATTATGTTTATAATTATATTGTCGTTGAAACTAATTTGTGTGCTAGAACCAAGAATGTCTTCATTTATTACAATCCCTTCAAAAGAGTACTTGGACTTCGCAAGTAGGTCTGAAATACTTGCCTTTCTTTTTTCTACTTTTAGTGTCCAAACATGATGAATGGATGTGTAATTATTTTAATAGAATTATAAGTTTTTGGAAATGTTCAGGATGTTCCTTAGGAAAATAAAACAACCTTCCCAACCAGCGTACCTCATCTGAATCACAGCACTTCTCAACTCGCCTAAGAACTGTACATACTAGAATTGTTCTAGATGCACAGGAGAAAGATTGATTGATTACACACAGTGGATGCGTTAGGGTATTAGGGCTTAATTCTCTTGTGAAACCGCCAGGTGATTATTGCTTTCACAATAAAGGTGTACATATGACTCAAATTAGTTCTTACTCTCAGTATTAGTCTAAGTATTTTACATACTCATAATATTCACCTAAACTACATATTCATGGTGATTCTGTAGAAATTAGAAATTTTCTCACAGCTGTGAATCAGATATAGATAGAAATTTACATGAGACATAAATGCTGGATCTCTTTTCACACACATTTATATGGTCTTCCTGTTTATTCTGAAAAGTTGAAATTGCTATGGCATAAACAGTTCTTGATTTCCTTTATCCATCAAGTTTTCGATGACTAAATATATTCAGAGTTCAGGCAGGTATATTAACAACAATAATAACCAGAACACCAATTCCTAATACGTATAGAGTGTGTCATCATTTACAATGACACTTAACATGTATTTTCTCACTGGATTCCCACAACGACACCATGAACCAATATAGGTATTATTAGACAATTCATTTCACAGATGGAAACAATGAAAATTATAGAGATCAAATGTCCACGAGGTCATCCATTTAATAAGTGCTGAAACCTGAAGTTATAATGTAGTCTTATAATGCCCGAGACTATGTTTTATTCTACTAACCCACTGTGTTTCAATTATCAAATATGAAAATTAAGACAGAAAGATAGGACATAAATATACTTTTTAACTAATATCTTAAGTCCTATGATTCATCTATATTGATTTAACTTAGATTTAAATCACGAATAAAAAATTTATTTTTCAAAAGGGATAAAATACATAATGTGCATTATTCTTTATGTAAGATGGACAGAAAAAAATTCTAGTTCAGTACACCAGTTTCCTTTGACCTTCATATAACAGAACTATATATTTATTTTTCAGGAACACAGAGTTAACTTCTCAGGGACAAGGGGGCTCTATGACATCAGCTGCATTAATTATGTCAATTTCCTCTAGGGGAGGAGAGGGGGAAAAGGAAGCAACAGACATTGAACAATGAAAAAAAATGGAAGACCAGAGGAAAGCTCTAATCGAAGGAAGGGAGGAGGAGCAGATGTCTTAGGAAGGAGACATGTGGGAATTGGGGGGAAAGGAAGCAATTGGCAAGGAGAGGGCTGAATGCCAAATTTGTGAATGATCTGGAGGACACTGGGGATTTGGATGGGATGTGAGTCAGCTGCTTTTTACAAAAATATCACACCAACAGGGGAAATCAAAGAAACGTACAAAGACACAGGAAGCAGAAAAGGAGTAGAAAAAGAACTGATGACATAGTGCATTCTAACAATTGCACCTCTTTAGCAAGGGAATAGGAAGTGTTAAATAATGTTTTTATGTATAACTGAATTTTACTCTTGACTTCACTGATGATTTTTCCAGTCCTTAATTTGCTTATGAAACAAATGATATAGATAAAACTCCTCTATTTTTAACTACTTCTTACTTCCCTTGTATGAATGTGATTTCTCAGTCATATATAAATCAATCACTTTAAAACGTCTAGGCTTAGGGTGACCAACTACCCCAGTTTTCCCAGAACTGAGGGATTTTTCCCAGGAGTAGGGATTTTCAGTGTTAACAGCAGGACAGTCCCTAGCAAACCAGGATGGTTAGTCATTCCATCTAAGTAAAAGCCTTACTAAATATAAATACACTTGCTCATCATGTTAAGACATAGGGATGTGTTGAAATTTTTTCCCACATTTTTCAAAGAAGAATGAATAAAATCTAAAGACACTTGGGGCCGGCCCAGTGGCGCAGCGGTGAAATTCGCATGTTCTGCTTCTTGGCAGCCTGGGGTTTGCTGGTTCAAATCCCAGGTGTGGACATGGCACTGCTGGGCACGCCATGCTGTGGCAGGCATTCCACATATAAAGTAGAGGAATATGGGCACGGATGTTAGCTCAGAGACAGGCTGCCTCAGCAAAAAAGAGGAGGACTGGCAGTAGTTAGCTCAGGGCTAATCTTCCTCAAACAACAAAAAAATCTAAATACACTTATATGAGAAGTAGACGAAATTGACAATAAAATGGTTTCTGGTAGGTCTATGGCTTTGACGGAAATAAATACCATAATAAAACTATTTCCTCATCATCCCAATTTTTTTTTCAAATAAGTAAAAAAGAAATCCGTAAGACATATAGAATATTTGTAGCATGCTATTTTGAAGACAGGTAGGAAAAAGAATAAAAAAATTCAAGGCACAGCTTATCTCAAAAGTCAGTCAAAAATATTTATGTCACAAAGCCACATATAAAGAGGATGGAAAAAGCATGCATTATTCATCTCTAAATTTTAGCTTAAAAGCTAAGAATTTCGAACATGAAATGATGAATGTCTTCTAAGCTCTTCTTTTAAATATAAAAGTGAAATAATTCAAGATAAATGACAGTCAAAAGTTATTATAAAGAAACTAACTCGAATTTCAGAATTGAGTCCAGGCAGATCTCACTATATTTCTACTGTTAGCTTTTACTATATTTTATTTTATTTTATCTTTTTGAGGAAGATTAGCCCTGAGCTAACTAGTGCCAATCCTCCTCTTTTTGCTGAGGAAGACTGGCCCTGAGCTAACATCCATGCCCATCTTCCTCTACTTTATATGTGGGATGCCTACCACAGCATGGCTTGCCAAGCAGTGCCATGTCTGCACCCTGGATCCGGGAAGGAGAACCCCAGGCCGCCGAAGCAGAACATGCGCACTGAACCTTTGCACCACGGGGCCAGCTCCAACTATGTTTTATTGTATCTATACAAATCGCCAAGCCACTGCATCAATCATATTTTCTTTACCTGAATTTCCTATTCATTATATAATTTCTCATAATTACTTAAGTTTTCAGCAATAACTTTTGAAATGTGTACAGCTGATGATATGAGAACCTGGCTAATCCACAATTTGGACAGTTAACAATAAAGCATATTAGTTGAATCATTCACTGATTCATAATATTCTCTTTAATATAAATCCTTTTCCTAAATGCCAAACAGTAACACTTATTTATCAACCTCTTTAGATAATCTTCTAATATCTTTTGAGGTAAGACTTCCAGTGTCCAGAATAAATAATTTTAGTTTATGTGAACTATAAACTTTGGTCAAACTTGTCCATTTCTGCAACATGTTTTGTGAAACTGCTAAACTTCAATTTTATAGATCTGTTATGTTATGTTATGTTATAGTTTTCATTAATGGACATAATATGGACTAATTCTCAAATGTACTAACTTAGTTTCAAGACCACTATAACCTCCACTGTGTAAACTAATCTCTCCAGACCACTGAAAACTTAAAGACAATATTTCAGAGTAGAAACTGAGTTACTGTCATTCTAAATTGAAATTTGCCTTGATATTAAATCAGAATCCTTCTATATGTAGCAAAATCTATAGGACACTACAGAAAATAGGATCAGTGAACAAAAGCCAGGTGCCCCCATAGTTGTCCTCCCAGCCAGTTTGGAGTTAACCACTGCCTTAGTGAAATTTTAGTATTTATCTGACAGGGTTGTTGTCAGGATTAAAGGGGTCAGTACACACAAAGTGCTTAGAATAGGTCCTGACACACACAAAGAGCTATGTTAAGTGTTTACTATCATTATCAGTTTCATCATATTTTCCAGGAGGCTGAATTGACAGGTATAAGTGTGCCAAAAAGGAAAAAAAAATCTTATCCACTGAATTTTCAAGGGAATTATAGGAGATAAAATAAAGCATCTGGTATATGGCCGATGGTCAAAACACAACGGCTATTGTTATTACTAAGGTAGATTAGTAAATTGTTGGTGTCCCTATAATAACTATTTCTAAAACTTGACATTCTTTTTGGAAAATTTCAGACTGAAAAAAACGGAGTGGTTATTTTCAATTTATTTTCATGACAGACTTAAGCCGAAGAGCTTGCAACATTCAGTAAAGATTTATTGCATGTTTACCATGTTCCAGGTATTGAGAATTTACTATTGATCCTATAAATATTTACTAATCCGAATCAAAAGGTTTAATTATTAGCTGTAAATCATCAGATCTCATATATAAATACATATGGCTATCCTTTTCTTAAAATAACAGTATCAATTTGCTATTTCAATTTATCATATGTTGAGGTAAACCATGTAGTTGCTCTTGTTTGATTACTTACTAGGTACTATTGGATACCTTAATATTTTAGTTTATGAATACATTTGTTCTTATGATTAAAATATTCAATTAAATACATTTTATTTATAAACTGTACTCCAGGAGAGATTGGCTATTTCCTTCTATGCTTGCAATTCCAGTAGCTACCACCAGGAGGCTGTTCATCTCAGAGACCCAAGAGAAAGACGTGGGAAACTCATGTCTCAGATGCTGAACAATTGTGTGACCCCTGAAATTGTGATAATTTATAACAAACTTGGCTTTTCACTAAGATAATATTAATATCACCCAGATCAACAAATATAAAATAATGGCAAATTTTTAAATAAACTTAATGCCTTTTACAATGTTTGGACATCAGTTACTTCCTCTTCTCTCTCCCAATGCCTCCATTCCACTCAATCCAAAATCGTACTAAAGTTTTTCTTGGGCCTTTTTGTGTCTACTTGTCAGCTTTTATTCAACATAATTCTGTAATTAACCATCTTCATACATAATTAAGGCCTTTTATAATCTAGGAAAATATTTGTGATGTCTACTTTTAACTGCTTTTAACTTTCCCTTTAATTCAAGGGCAACTTTAGTTTTTTGACTGAACACAAAACTGTTATTTTGTCAATATTTGGTGTTACTTTCTTTTCCAATCTTAATGTTCTCCATTTTCACCCTTACAAAATAATCTTGAACTTAAGTATGATACTTCCAAAATGTTACGAAATAAAGTAAATATCTCACTTTTTGTCAGGTATGTCTAAATGTTGTTCTACATCAAAAAGAAGTCTTTGGTCCTCTGATTCAGCTCTATGAGAAAATTTCATTTATTAATAATAGGTATGACTAAGTCTCAGACATATGAAGTAAATCTATTTAATCCAGCTTTCCAGTTAAACTACTTTTATTTCTAACTCTAAATATAAACACTTATGTCTAGAAGAAAAAGAAAAGAAAGAAAGAACACTAGAGACAAACATCATCTAAGGCCTCCTTAAATTATTGTAAGAAATATGTGCCAAAAGAGTTCTAAAAGATTCTCCTGTCAGGTAGGAAAATGAGAAAATGCTATTTATGTATTCCTGGTTTATAATCATCATAGATCTAAAATTTGGCTCAGAATCCAGGTCAATGCAAAAAGAAATGACTTAACAACATCAAAAAATACAGGTGCAGCTACAATTCAATTACATATTTCCCCTTTTTGTAGGGTGTGTCTTTGTTCTCACAGCTGGCAGAGTTGTACTTGAAATTTTCAACAAAGAAAGCCACCACATTAAAGAACTCTAGAAATTCCTATAACTAAAACTGTAGCAATAACCATGCAATCTTCACTTGCCTTTCATAAAGATATTATGTGCTTTAATCTCCTGTTCGTCTGTACTCAACACATTTGGCAAAGTACGTTAACAATAGAAATGAAAACAAAGCTTAGAAAAGAAGAATCGCACAAAATATTTAATAACCCACATCTCTTAAGAATTTACTTTCAATTTTTGAAAATAAAAGAGTTGGAAATAACATGAGGCATTCTGTTTTTGTTTTAATTACTCAATTTTTGTTTTGCCTACAGGAAGAAAATAAAGCAAAAACTATTATGATCTAAATAAGAATGTAATTTTGAACCCAAACTGCTGGTTTTTAATCTATTCATTTCCCTGCATATATAAATGTGCTTTTTTACCTCTAGTGTTTTATCAGTTTAACAGTCATAATTTATACAAAACACACAGATGGTCTTAGAAACAGTAAAAGTTTCAGATGTTACAACTTCCTAGCATATGGAACACTATCGTGGATCATCATTTTGGCAGCTTTAAATGATTTTAAGATTATTTATACATTACCGTCTTGGCATGGTTTCATAGCCATAGGTTACTGCAACTTTAAATTGCTTGATTCCTGATTGGAGATGGTTCTTATAGCGACTCTAACCTACTCGTGTGAGAGGACTGGTACTCTTTAATTACAGGATGGCACCCTCTAGACAACAAAATGTTAGCGAGGATCCTATAATAAAGTAAACATTTAGGCATAAACCATAACATTTCTTCTAATTCAATATGTGCTACAACAGGAAATTCTGAGCATTTTTTAAAAAATGAAATATACTATAGATGTTTTAAACTGTTAATGTCACAAGAAAATACACACACATAATGTGTACACACACACACAGTAAAACCTTTGAGATTAACTAAGACTTCTCAAAATGTGAGGCTATAATCAGCTTTATTTTTTATCTATTGTATGAGAGTATGAGATACAATATAAAAAGAAGTGTCTATACTCTATCCGATGTCAGTCTTTCCAATCTTTCCTGAATCAGTTCAATGAGGTTTTAAGCTCCCCACTCCACTGTAACTGCCCAAGTCAAGGTCATCAATGACTGACCACCAAGCTGTTAAATCCAGTGGTCAATTCTCAATCTTCATATTCCTTCATTTACCAGCTGCAACTGACTCAGTCATTGCCACCTCCTTAAAACACTGTCTTCACTTGGCTGCCCTTCTGGTTCTTCTCCTCTCTCACTGACTGCTTCCTCTCAGTCTCCATGCCTCTTTCTGCATCTTCTCCCTGAGAGCTAAACATTGGACCTCTTTTCCTTTCTAAGTATAATCACTCCCTTGGTGATTTCAGTCTCTTATTTTTAAATAATATGTACATACTGATGACTCCCATATTCATCAGAATAGGTTCCATTAGTCTGTGGTAAGAAATTCTCCTTGACTTAATACAACAAAGATTTATTTCTCATTCATTCTACATGTCCGTCATAGGAAGACAGAGGTGAGGGGTGGAAAGTTCTGTTACACATCAGTCAGGGGCCAGGTTCCTGGGGTGTCCTCCAAGTTGTAGCTGGACTAGCTGGGACATGCAGCCTTGGTTGCCACATGGTGAAGAAAGAGCGTTCTGGAGGTTCGCTCACTAGTATTTAATTTCTGTAGTTTCCACTCACAGCCCATGAAGCTGAACTAGTAAAATTGGTCTGCCCAACAGCAAGGAAGCTGGGAAGCAGAGTCTTTCATCTGCCCAGAAGGAGGGAGCGATTACGTAGTAATGAGTACTTGTTATGTGTACCACAACTCAATTTTTTCTCCAACCTCAACCTCAACTCTGAATTTCTGACTCATGTTTCCAGCTGCCTATTTGACATTTATCCTTGGATATCTAATGAGGATTTCAAAATTACAATGTCTAAAACTGAGCTCCTGATATTTCCAACCCTAAATCATCTCTTTCTACAATTAATGGCATCTCAGTTAATGGCATCTCCATCTTTACAGTTGCTCAGACCAACCAACGAAGGTAATCCTTGACTCCTCTTTTCCTCAAAGCCATATCCAATCCATGAGCAAATTCTGTTGGCTGTTGCTTCACAGCAGACCCAGAATCTAATGACTCCTCATTACCTCCTCTCCTAGCAGACTGGTCCAAACCACCATTTCCCTCTTGCTTAGATTTTGCAAAAGCTCCCAGCTTGTCTCCCTGCTTCTGCCATTATCACCCTTCAGTGTGTTCTCAAGACAGCAGAGGATTCTGCTGAGAAAACTCTGATGCCTTCCAGCCCACTCAGAGGAAAAGCCAAACTATTTACAAGGTCTAGAAGGTCCTACACAGTCTGGCTAGCTGTTACCCCTGCTGCTATCTCCTACTGTGCTCACTCTGCTTAACCCACACTGACCACTTTGCTCTTTTCTGAATGTGTTAGGCATGCCCCAACTCAGGGTCTTTAAATTTACTATTTTGTCTGCTTAGAACAGTTTTTCCCCGGATACCTGTATAGTTCCTGCCCTTAATTTTTCAGGTCTTTACATGAAGCATTTTCTGGTCATCCTATTTAAAACAGAAATGCTACCCCAATCCTAATGAATCTGTCTAGCTCTTGACTACTTTATCTTTCTATAGAACTTATTATGGTCTAACATACTATCTATTTTGATTTTATCTGTCTACTCACAGAATACAAACTCCAGAAGAATATAAACTCCAGAATATAAACAGCACTCACTGATTTCTGTTTAATGCTGCATCGACAATGCTGGGAATTTTATTATTAATTCGTATTAAACACAAATAGGTAATCAGGAAAGATATGAGGGAGGAGATAGATAATAATGGTTCCAGTGTGTTGGAATCATTAGGGCAGGGAAATGGGAATTACAGATAATGGTCATTAAATGACTTAGAATATGTTTTTAAGGAAAAAATATTATCTTAATTGCACATAAATCTAAAAGGAATTTGTTATCACTAACAAGAGAAGCATTTGTTCCTATACTCTCTATTCCCCTGTGCTCCTGACTCCATTTCCCAAAACCAATGTTGCCACATATGGTTCACTTTGCCATGTGATTTTTCAGCACCTCTTAAAAGTAGAGCTAGGTCATTTTACCCCAATTCCTATAATTATAAAAATCCTTTGAGAGACTCATCCTAGTTCAGATCAGTGCAGGAAAAATGCTTGATTTTCTTTCAAGGTCCCTAAAACCTTGTCTACCACAATCTTCCCTATTGTTTTTCACTATTTAATTCTCATGGTAATCTGCTAACTGGTTGTTCGGAAATAGTGCAAACATTTATTAGGATTATGTGGTCTGTGTTATAACTTTGTCCTTTCCCAACTTTAGCAGTGACTTTTCCTTACACACACATTCTCCCGGGGAACTTTTCATCTCGTTCTATGAATTCACAATGGACAAAAAGTGTGCGCAGAACAAAGAAAATGGTAAAGGGGAATGTTGTACCATCATAGACTCGATGAGAGTTCAGTTATTTAGGTGCTTTAGTAAACACCTCACGAGGCAGAAAAAGCAGAGGAGTCACTGTACAGAATTACCGATATCAAAGGGAAAACAATCACTTCCTACCACAGATAGCACACTCCTCTACTCGTATCACAGCAGGAATTTGAAATCCAATAATCTAGTCACATGATTTTATTTTGGAATGAGATAAATCCATCATTAGCCATCATTCAGAATGAAATTTTATTTTTCAGAAACAATATCGAACTCTATAGAACAGAAAAGCAATTTAAAAAGGAATAAGGGATGAAAAAAATCCTGAAGTGATTTAGGAGGCCTTCTGGAAACATACTATATTAATGAATTTTTTCATAAACAACTTTTTACTGTAACACATGGAAATGCGATATACCCTGAGTTATGATGATAATTAAATCTTACATAAAAGTGTTAACTCTAAGACATTAATGTACAGATTATAGTTTTGTTTTACTGACGTCCAAACTAAACAACATGCATTCTTCTCACTTATTTTCATGTCAACACAAGGAGAATTAAAATACATTTATTTTAAAGGAAAAATTGAAAATGGGAGATCATACAATCCTTTGTTTAAAAGAACCCACTTCAGGGCCAGCCCTGGTGGCCTCATGGTTAAGTCCAGCACGCTCTACTTTGGTGGCCCAGGTTCAGTTCCCGGGCACAGACCTACACCACTGGTCTGTCAGTGGTCATTCTGTCACGGTGGCTCACATACAAAAAGAGGAAGATTGGCAACAGATGTTAGCTCAGGGTGAATCTTCCTCAGAAAAAAAAAAACCCATTTCACTTTTCTCTTTTTCTTTGGTGAAGATATATCCACTTAGATCTAGAAATGTGCCCCACTGCTGAACTAAATACTCACAGTTATTCGTTCATCTTTATCATCCAGTGGAGAGCCATCTTTCTTCCACGAAATGGTGGGTTCAGGATGGCCTCTTGGAGGCTGGCATTCCATCACTGCAGGCTCTCCCACCGCCACCATGACATCGGAAGGATTTTGTCTGAAGTCATCCCGTAGTACTGTAGGAACAAGGTTAAATCGTTATAGTCAATAGTGAGATATACAGTCCTTATCTCCGAACTTCAGCAAAAGAGACGTTTATTATAATAAACTACTACTAACAGCTATCTCAATACATCTTCAAGAATCTATATCTACTTACAGACATACGCAATTCAATAAAGATATCTGGCCTTAAGCATACACAGCAGGGGTAATTTGATATTCTTCAGAGGCCAGGGGGCAAGCGCGTTTTGCTCTTAGTGCCCTTGCAGTTAGCATTTGGCTTATCTTTAACTTGCATTTCTTCTTGACCTACTATCTACATTTTTTCATCCACAGGCTGATGAATAGCACTGAATCCTCCTTTTTCTTACATGAAACATTGAGATGATGCTTTCTATTACTAAATGAATTACATACACAAACAAACCAAAATATTAAAAGTAAAAATAAATATATTTCCAAACATGCATTTCATTGACAGATATTTTAAAGATATTTCAAATTAGTGTATCAGTATATAGTCATAATTTAAATATGCTCGTTATAAAGACTTTAAAAGTATTTGCAAAGCAATTATATTCAAAATGCTGTCTATGTGTTTCCATTATCACAGAGTAAGGGAGAAGTCACCAAGGATGATAACAGCACTGCTACCAACAATGTCACTTTGTGTGTTATAAGTTTTTTGGTTTTTTGGTTTTTTTGATATATATTATTCATTTAATCCTTAAACCTATTCAAGGCGAGAGATATTATTAGTCCCCTTTATATTAACGCTACCTTTTAGAGGAGGAAACAATTCATTACTGTAATCTCAACTGGATACTAATGTAACATTAACATCCTCTAAAACAAGCAGTATTATTCACTTTGTAACTGTTGTAATAAATGCAGGAAATAAACCATATATGCATTTCAAAAAATAGTCCATACAGTAAATTTGTCTTCAGCTCTTGTTAACATCAAGAAGTCATGAATTAGGGGCTGGCCCCGTGGCTGAGTGGTTAAGTTCGCGCGCTCCACTGCAGGCGGCCCAGTGTTTCGTTAGTTCAAATCCTGGGCGCGGACATGGCACTGCTCATAAGACCACGCTGAGGCAGCGTCCCACATGCCACAACTAGAAGAACCCACAATGAAGAATACACAACTATGTACCGGGGGGCTTTGGGGAGAAAAAGGAAAAAATAAAATCTTTAAAAAAAAATAATAAAAAAAAAGAAGTCACGAATTATTTGACATCAGTCTGTCTTAAATCACAACTCTAGTGAATAATTTGTTGTTTAGTAGATAGGTTATCTTAACACACTACTTAATATCTTTTTTCCCTATTTACAAAGCAGGTATGGAGACATATACTTCAGTACAAAGACTAAAAATGTTAGTTATCTTTCTCTCACCCCATTCTCCCCTGGTATGTAATAAAATGTGAAAAATTTTAGTAATCTAATTTAAAATGATACTTAAATGTTCATTGGTATGTTAAGGGTGTAGATTTGAAGGGATAAATGCTATTTATCTTTTAAAATCTATTGAATATTTAATACTACAATTTTGTACTGGAATGGACGTCTTTGCATTTCAATGGGCTTTAAAAAAATTTTCAGGGATGAAATACTACAATGTGAAAAACTTATGCTCAAACCATTATTTCAAAAGTCCCTCTTAAATTTTGGTTTCAAAACCTCAAACAAGCTTACACGCTTACAAAATCCTATATTTTTCTCTTGCAATTCTCTACTTTTCCTTCCTCT
Source organism: Equus quagga (assembly GCF_021613505.1). Classification (NCBI taxonomy): domain Eukaryota; kingdom Metazoa; phylum Chordata; class Mammalia; order Perissodactyla; family Equidae; genus Equus; species Equus quagga. Next base: position 10,230,107 of record NC_060287.1, on the reverse strand, counting down.
CTGCCAACTAAGTAAGTGCATACATCTGAGTAAGCCTTAATACCCACTCAAGCAAAACCGGTTTTTAATCCATATTGAGACAACTTGGACACAATATGACTACGTTAACACTTGGAAAATACTACCTCAAAGAGGAGACTTGTGGCCTCGCCTTTGGAAGAAACAGTAAAAGGAAAAAGAAAAGGAAGTCCGATCACACCACATGGTTGAAATTCTAACTTCGATACTGTATGCTATTTATGAATACAATTATAGACACAAGGGTGAACCCTGTGGAGCTGAAACTCCAGCTACTGTTACCACATAATAAAAGAACAGAGTATGAAGACTGTCACTATTTATGAACTTATATTGCCATTAGATGTTAAGAATGTCCCACAAATAAAATGTAAGGTTTCCAGGAAAAGCAAATGAATTGACCTCGAGAAACAGAATGTGCCTTTGCAAGATCACGTTATTAATCTAAGATAAAATCTGAAAAACCTTAACATCCTTGAAACATGCAAAGGTAAAATACTTTTTGAATAAAACGAAATAATTTGCACAGTTTTCCTATTTGGTGAGCTTAGAACAAACTTGGTAACACTATATCTTATTTACAAATTGAGATCATATCTTAAATAAACCAATGAATAAATAAAATGTCTTTCCAAAATATCAAAGGTCTAAATCACATAAATCAAGGGTTTTTTTTTTCCCCCATTTACTACATTATTTGGGGTTTTATAGTACAGAATGAAAAGCTAACAAAATGTAATCCATTAAAGATTGTTGCTTAGATAATGCTCATGTAATTATTTTTGCAGCTGTAAAGCATAAAACTCTAGCATTGCCTATGGCTACAGGCAACCCTGGATAAAGTTATGAATTTAAGATTTTTTTCTCTCTTCTGTAAAAGCAACTTTTCTTCCTTATATTTGTCCTGAAAATTTCCTTCTGGGGAAAAAACAGTATGTGTCACATTATAAAATGAAACGAACTTTTAGTTAAATTATCCAATTTTCTTAATTCATTTGTATATTTAAGTAATTAAAATAAAAATTGAATTCAAATGATTGGCAGCATCTTGGCAGGAAAACCATTGGTATCTATAAATATTCTCAAATATAGATCTCCTTTTTAAAAAGTCTCTCCTTTTCTTCTCTAATATCTCTATTAGTCAAAGTGCATATTTTCAACTGTTTCTTGATTTGAATAGTATGAAATTCTGAAATCTGGAACTAACTTTTGAAAAGAAGCTTTAATATTAATTTCAAAAAGAGCAAATAACATAAATAATGTATCCAAGTAGATATCACCTGAAAAGTTGTTAAATGAATCACAGATCATCCTAATATTATATTTCTTCCATATGCATGTAACAGTTTTATGTCGACAGGTTGGTACATATAATTTGGCTCAACCACTTTTCACTTTTTTCATTCTAAGTTAGAAAAAGGAAAAGCTTCATTGAATCTTTGAATCTCCCAGAAGGTTTTTGTCCAAAAAAAATGGTTAACTAAGTTTTGTCTTTTAAAACAAAATAAAACATAATCATTTCTTTCTGAAAATCTATATAAAAATTCTATTACAATTCTCAGAATAAGTAAACATATTTTCAGAAAAAAATATTAAAATTCAGTGGTGACTTTGCAACCTATTTGGGTGATGCTGAGAAGACAGCAGGCAAAGTGAAAAAAAAAGTTAAACAGGAACGGTTTCAAGAATTATGGAGACTTTAATATTTGTAACACACTCTTTAAGAGCACTGTGGGAAATTGTAGAACTGAATGAACAAAATTGTAGAGCAGGCAGGGGTCTTTGACAATATCTAATCCATCATAAATAGAGGCAATTGAGTCCCGAGAAACGTTGTCACTAGCTGTGTTACTTGACAGGAAGAGAACAGATGGAAACACAGGTATCCTGATTTCCAAGGCCGTGCTCCTTTTACACCATGTTACCATTTTACTGTAAAATGCAACTCTCCTATCTAATCCATCATATTTCCAGCAAATCCATGCCATTATTGCAGACGGCTCGGCTCACCAGTGATGGTACATCAGTGCACTGCAGCCCCATGACTACCCAGTTTTGGTAAAGCTCAAGTGCTCCTCAAACTAATTGTGTTCCCTAATCATGTGGTGAACATCTGTGAACTGGCTTCATGAATCACAGAATCTCAGTGCAGTTAGAGCCCTAAGAGATGTGTGATTCAAACTTTTTCTTTTAGAAATTAATCATCTAAGGTTCCTCAGTGGGGACAGGAGCACGTCACATAAATACTAATAATGGTAACGTTAACAATGGCCGATGTTTACTGAACATTTACTATATAAGGAACCATACCAAGTATCTGCTCGTTTAATCTTTATAACAAGCCTATGATAAAGTGAAGTAATTAGTTTAATTTTATGAATGAGGAATTTGTAAGGACTTAGGAGCAGAGCCAGACTGCAGATCTCTAGTCCACAAAGGACTCTATCAAATTGCCCACCTATCTAGTCTCAACAGTGTGCACAATTCTAAATACATAGCTATCATGATATAATTAATATTTCAGTCTCTTGCCATTGAAATAGAAGTTGAGTGAGAAATTTCCCTTCTATCAGTCAAATACTATCTTTGTATATATTCTGAATTCTTGTATTTTCTCAGATTTTTCCATGTTCTTGTATTTTCTCAGAAATTTCCACTTCAAATTTTCAGCGGCATATTGAGAATTAGATTCATCATTCACTTAATGTATGTCATGCTAACTCTTATCAATGGTTCTCCTTTTGTTTCAACAACAAAATGACTGGAAAAGCTGAAACAATAATCAGCATTTTAATTAAACATGAACATTTTAATTAGAAGTGAGTATCTTGGGAAAAACAGAGGAAGATAATATGCAGTCTTAGGATTTTTTTTTTCTACTTAAAGGACTACATTGTCAATGAAACCTTGCAGCAAATAGAAGTAAATTGTCAACTGGAGAAAGAAAAAAAAATCAATGAAACTCTTCAAAACATGTCATATTAGAGGAAAAAAATAAATGAGGAGATATATTCTCAAAGACAACAACTTTACAGATGCTCAATAACAGCAGGTCTTTGTTGCAATGTACCACTTTAATTGCCTTCAAAATTCCTAATCACTTACCTAATCTTCAGGGTTTTTTTTAAAGATTTTAGTTTTTTTGCTTTTTCTCCCCGAAGCCCCCCAGTACATAGTTGTATATTCTTCATTGTGGGTCTTTCTAGCTGTGGCATGTGGGACGCCACCTCAGCCTAGCCTGATGAGCAGTGTCATGTGTGCGCCCAGGATTCCAACCAACGGAACATTGGGCTGCCTGCAGCGGAGCGCGTGAACTTAACCACTCGGCCACGGGGCCAGAGCCCCTAGTCTTCAGTTTTGATTAGAAACTGTATTATTTAACTTCTCTGATCCCTCTAGTTCTCTATCTGACAGCTCACTTACACGCTGACATAAATGTTATCTAATTTCAAAATAACCATGATTCTTTCATTTAACACATCTCTACTGAGTATATACTTTGTGCCTGGAAGCTATGCTATAACTTGTATTTTCCTTGCAGTAAAGTTTATATGAAATGCTGATGTCTGTCAAAAACAACTTCTCAGAAAATAGTAGTATAAGAGAGTTTTATTATAGGTTATTTTGTACTAAGATATATGTTTTGAGAGCTAGATAAGAAAGTATATCATAAGGCTTTTATAACTTTTTAAGATCACAGCTTTAAAGCAAAGTGTTATCTGGGGCACAAATGTGTTCAAAACTCCTTAATATTTCTTAAAACAAAGTAATAATTCCAAACTTTTTAAAACATTTGAATAAAAAGGACGAAGGTACAGAAAAGTACCTTAACTCATTGAAGAGGAAAACTAAAATGATAATGTGTAAAATAATATTCCACGAGGTATTATCCATCTTAAAGCATCCATCTTTTAAATTAAGTAATTTCCTTTTTAAAATGATGCATGCAACCATCAATTCTGTATAAATTTATAATTTAATTACGACTGTTTCCAAAAGGATACCTATTTACTTTTTTGCATTTGGCACTGAATATATCTATGAATGATCTTCAATAACTATGTCATCTTCTACTTGTATTTTTTATAGCATGCAACTTTATTTTTAAACCTTAAGTTATGCTTTGGTTACAATCCTGGAAGAAAGTACGCTGATAAAAGCACTTATTTTCTCAACTATTAGAGTTTTTAAAGATTGACAAACCTCTTCTGCTCTACCCTAGGAAAGGAGCACATTTTCTTTTCAAAAATTGTACATTCTGCAAAAGTGATATAGTACGAATGGATGTCAAACATGACCCAACTTTATTGATGAATACAGAGCATTGCAAATAAAAGGAGAAGCTATTATCTGAATGAAAATAATGTAATAGCAAATTATTTGTTTGTTCTTTTTAAACAACATATGATGGAGGAGCAAGCTTAAACCCAGTTGCATGCCTCTCAGTTCTGTTGGGTTGCGGCAATGAGGGCACCCCCACTCCTGGTCTTTTAATGCTTAGAATTACTTCCGGAGTGGATCCAAGCTTAAACCACGTTCCCATTTTGCAGAAACCTGGACACCACAATGACATGTCTTATGAAAAGCCCCCATGGCTATCTGTAGTCAATGTTTCATGGTTTAATTATTTCACTTCAGAAATTACATGTGGTACAACAGTACATGATACACCCTAGTGTTTATCACAATGGCACCAAGTCATCAAGACAAAGGGAAGGTAAGTTTAGCATACTACATTTAAGTTAAAATCTGTAATGCATTCCAGAGAAAGGCATACATCAATAAGGATCAACATTTAAGTAGTTAATATTCAGCCAACATGAAGTCTGGAAGATCATAAAAAAATGTACTGCCATAGCACGTCAAGTTACTAAAATCATATGTTCTAACTTAAAGATCTCAGTAGCTTACTGGATATTTGCATTTTACACACTTTAAACTACTATAAATAAAGTGGGTTTATTAACTTAAAAAAATGCAGCATTTGTAAAGCACCATTTTATATGGTATTATTTGCAGATATGTTTAAGAGTCAAAAAACAGAAGTCAAGAATTCCAGAATCACATCACACATCCTTCCACTATGCCATGATTTTAATAGGTATATTCACAATGACTCAGTTATTTCCATACAAACAGTGAGTTTTACACTCTATCTTGCTAGGGTTATTATGAAGACTAATTATTTAGTGTTTGTACAGGACTTGCCATTTATATGGTGCATTACATCTGCAAAGAAGTATTACTATTAGTCACTATGTAAGGAATTGCCAAATTTCTCAGCTGCCAGTACAAATGGAAAGGAGGACAAAGAATGCCATTGATGAGGGTTTCTAAGTGCCAGAGCAAAAGTCACACTCAGAGGTAGTCTGGCAGGGTTAAAAAAACACAGACAGAATGAGGCTATCTGGGCTTTGGGACCCTCTCATTGGGGTAAGACAGACATGTGTTCTGTATTTTATAAATTCCAACTTTCTATTTAGCACCCTACATTGATAAAGTCCTTGATCAAAGGAATATATTTATGTGTTTAGTTTCTGGACCTTTATATTCAAATATCAGCTCCATGAGAACAGGGGGCTGTCTTTATCACTTCTATATCTCCAGTGCCAAGAACAATGCCCAAGACACAGCAGGCATCAGTGAATGTTTATGGTACATCTTCTGTGTACTGGGTATTATATCTGAAATGGTACTACAATTGGCATGAGTCTTACACTCATGGTGCTCAGGGTTTAGGGGAGTAGACAGACAATATTCAAATAAACTCCCACATAAATTGGCAACTATAATTGTGATACATGCCATGAAGGAAAAGGACAGGATGCTGTGTGAGAAACTAATGAGGAACATAATATAGATTGGAGGTGAGAGAACACTGAGGATGTAACAGTTAAGCTGAAGCCTGACAGATGAGTGGAACTTATCCTAGAGAAGTGCATCGCAGGCAGAGGAAATAACCCAGGCTGAAGAAAAAACTCAGTACAGTAAACGAACTTTAAAAGACTCGGACCCTGTGTAGTGAAACAGGTTGACAGCAACGCAACACGACGTTGGCAGGGGGAGGTGGGGGCCAGACTTGCTGTGCATAGCAGCCATGATAAAGGGTCAGCTTTTAATTCCCATGGGAAGCCACTTCAGTGGCTTTTAAGCAGACCTGTCCCATGGTGGAATTATCATATTTAAATATTCATTCTAGCCATTCTGTTAATAAATTGGAGAGGGAAATAAGAATGGTGGAGAGAACATGTAGAAGCCCATTGCAGTAATGAAGGGAAAAAATGATAATGGTTTTATACTATTCTGATGACCCTGGATTTGGCACAAAGGGGACACAGTAGAAGTGTATACAGAGGTGAAAATCAAAATGACCTCTTGAAGGGTTGAAGTTGACAGAGAGAAAGATGTCAACAAGGATACCCAGGTTTCTGATTTGAGTAACTGAACAATGTCATTTTTAAGGTATAGGAAGATAGGTATATAACATAGAAATAAATCCTCCCATGAGGAAGAGTAGGAAAACATATGAAATCCATACACACAATAACATGATAATATGAAAACTGGTTCATTTATTAAAAATTATTATGATTTCAAATTCTGCCCCTTAGTATTTAACACAGGATTGAATTTTACCTTTATGTCGCTACATCCCATATCTCAATTGCCGATAATACCCCTTGATCAATTAGTCTATGTTATAATTTTTAGGATGACAAATTTTAATTCAGTTTGATACATATCATATAATTTTTAACTGACTGAAAAACTGAAACAAACTAATATACTTTTATTATATATACATATATATACCAATATATATGTATGTATATCTGTGATAATATGATATATATATGGCCACTAATAACATATACATTGTGATGATATCCATACTCAGCCGCAAATTATAGTAAAAACTCAGTAATTTTGTTCAGAGAATAAAACAATTCAAAACATTATGGGGAATTTCTCAGGACTGCCATAAATTAAGCTCAATTTACTATTTAAGTATAAGAAGATCAATACACTTTACACGTTATTATATAATTTGAATAAGCTGAGAGTTTACATTTGTCAGAAGTTTATAAAATCTCTAACACATCATAAAGTTCCCTGGGAAAATGCTGACTCATCAACTCTTAAGGATTTATTTGTGGTTGATTTGTTCACTCAATAAAAGTACTAGGCATTGTGGTGGGAGGTGGTGGCTAAGATAAACAAGAAATAGTCTCTGCTTTCAAAGCACTAATTTCAGGGGTTTTTTTCTTGCTCTCCTTATTTTTCTTTTGTCACAGAATGCTTTGTTCCATTGAAACTTTATACAAAAGTTTAATATGCAAAACAGATAAAAGGGATACTGTTTCACTTCCCCATCTGGGGCTGTCCTGCAGAAGAATGCAGGTCTAGTGTTAAACTGACATATGAGACGTTTAAAAAACTTTCCTAGCTGCTGTAGCTATATTGTATGTAGCTAATAAGTGACAAATTGGGAAGTGGGATACCAAAGCCTGCACTTTCAGCACTAAACTGTACTGGCCCTCTAGGAGAGAGACACTCACGCTTGAGTTTGTCTCCTTGGTGGTTTATAAGAGAACTCCACTTTGGTGCCATTTCAAAATACACCCAGCTTTCACTGTCACACTGAACCGATATGTGGAGGAGTCTGCCATTCCTCACATTTAGAATAATGCCCTAAAATAGGCCTATATTACTATAGTTTATCAAATTAGAGCTTTATATAATTTAAGTACAAACTGTGCCACTTCCACCTTCACTCCAATTGCAAATGAGGACCTGAAGCCAGGAGCTAAAAGGACTCAAGATTGTACAGTGGTTACTGGACATAGTAGAAGCAGATCTCGAGATAACTATTTTCATATAGACATATTTTTTTAAGTGCCTGAGAAAGACGAGACGGTTTCCTAATTAAAACATTTGCTGGGAAACAAAGGTGGTTGTAAAAAAACCCAGGTGTTTCCTTACCCTCTCAAGCCCAAGATGCCGGCAGCTAAACAGGAGAAGGGCTAAAGGGAGCCTTCACATTTTATGGGGAGTCTAATGGTAACAGTATCAAGGGAGAAAAATCCTCACAGTTTAAAATGATCTTGTTAAAACCTCCCTGGAAATTGGGAAGAGCCAGAGAAAACAGCTGTTGGATTAAAAAACAACAACAACAAACCAAACTATTCTCACTAGTGTATTTTTGTGGAGCATAATTAAGATTGCCAATTATAACACCTCCTCCAACTGAAACGAATATTTCAGTGACAGGAAAAAACTAAGTCTAAATAGCGCACACACAGACACATCAACTAAACAAAGGGGTCTTTAATTGGTGACAATCTGCCCTAAATCACTGTTAGGATTCCTCAACATAATAACTTTCAGATTTGTTAATTCCTTGTATCTTTCCCCTATCACAGGCTGTCTGGGGCTTCAGTATAATAATGCCAAGTATCTAACAGACCTTTCAATCTTCATGGAACTAACAAACATGTAATTGTGTAGCTGTGTGAGCTGCTTTTTCCTAACAAACCACACAACCCTTGGGAGAGTTCCCTCAGCCTTTAGCTCTTTGGCAGCCAAAGTTTCAGACCTCCTTTTGCTGATAACTGGAGTCGTGCTAACAAGTCCTGACTAAAGGTACTAGGGATTAAATTAGTAGAAAAGCAAACCATTTTATAACTCTTATTAATGACACTACCTCTACCAGTAATACTCAGTGTTTTTTATGCCATATAAAATCTATGCTTTCTCAGGAAGTATCAGAAGCAAAAGATAAAATTACTGAACACAATAAAACAACTCAATAAAAAGGAGCAATGCTCTATCAAAATAAAAATCTTAAATTAGGAATCATTGCTAAATGTTATTTGTGTGTGTATATGTTCCTATTTTTATATCAGGTAATGGAAATGGAAGCTTTCTACAGTGGAGGTTGATTCTGTGCAACAAAAACCATATCTTCCTCAGCTCTTCACCTGAACTTCAGTGTAAGTTTCAGCTGAGTTTACTGTATGCAAAACACCAGCAATCAACAATTCAGGAGGCTAATTCAAGTCCTGGAGGACCATAATCAGCCAGTGAGGCAAGGATAAGAAACTCTGGCCAAAGTTTGCCTTCCAAAGGTTCTAGTTCAGAGCAGCTAACGATTGCTTTGTAATTCTTTTCAAAAAATCATAACCCTTTTAGATATTGAGCAACATTTCATGTCTTGGGCTACTGTCCCTGAGAAGGCTTCACATTGGTCCTCACAAACTCTTTTACTGGTGTCACCTCCAATAATCTGAAAGATGATGCACTCTTCTCACACTTCAAAACTGATTATTTAGAAGTTTAAATGGCTGCAAAATTTAAAATTTCTGGCATATCGTAAATAATGAATTCAAAATAAAACTGTTCTTGCCTCTTTTAAGTACATCTGATGAACCACAAAGACCACCATGAGTTGATGCCTGCCATGGTCCATTGAAGTCTACGCACAAAGAAGCTCTTTTTTAAGTTGTAATTTTTACATTATTCATTTTTCTCTTTGAACTTGTATTTCTATTCCAATTCCCACCCAATTCTATCCTCATGCAATATACTTTTATGCTCTAAAGACTTGTTGTTGTTGTTTATTGATCAGCCTGTCACAGTTCTCAGCTTTGGAAAATGAACTGTGGCACTGTCCCTGTGTTTGCTGCCTCTGCAGGCGCACACAGAAAGACTGTGAACGTATGGATGGTATGGCTTTCGTAAATAAAGTGAAAGAAAGGCAAATACGAACGACAAGATGGGAAAAGGGAACTCCACAGCAAGGATATTTTCAGACACATCAGTTTTAGGAATGATATACATGGCTAGTGAGAATCTGGAAAACACAGAATAACCAAAGCCCCGTATACCTTTGAAATAGACAGAGATTCTGGTTTGAAGACCACTGCCATAAACCAAGCCCCCAATTCCACTAATCATCAGCTTTGAAGAAGTTAGCAACTCATCTCTACTACAGTCGGAGCCAGTACCTAGAGACCCAGCATGTATAGAACCTCATAGATGAACATGAATTAACTTCCTGGAATCAAATTTTGGGTAAATTTCATAAATGAGTTGATGCTTCTATGTTTCATATTATTAATTGTAAAAGTTAAAGAAAAGCAATCCAAACCAAGTGTAATTATTAACTTTATTGACTTCAGTAAATTATATAAAGCCAAATAATCATAGCACAATCTTAAATGATCAACAGTCAAAATGGAATCAAATAAGCAAAAACTCGATCTAATGGGTGAAGAGGGCCAAATGCTTTCTCTGGACATTTTAAGACCTCTGCTTATAAGGAGAACAAATGGTTCTGGGGACCAGGTTAGCTGACCAGTTTTTGAAAATACCCTACAAGCAATTTAAAGAACTATAAAACCATTAGCAACTTCAAGGGACTCAAATAAATAACAAAGAAACCTCTGACATTCTCTGTATGCTGGCAAGCTTTGGATTACTTTTCTTCTTTAACAGACCTCAGCTGGAACAGCAATGTTTCTTGTAAATTAAAAAAAATGTATAAGGTTTTGTTTTTCCACGAGGAGCAGCTGTAACTTCTGCTTTTTTGACCTATTGTAAAATCTTTTTATTTTCGAAGTGCTGAAAGTTGTTACTATTTTTATTGAACCAAGTAGTTTATAACTAGTCAATAAAAATCACTATTATCGTAAAACTTTTGTCTGTATTTTAAATACGTTGATAAATCTGTTTCTAAATATTTGCTAGGCTCCTTAACATAGGAGTAATCCAAGTTCCCTCTCAACATCAACACTTTCCTGAGTTGCAATAAAAACTAAACAAAGAATGACAACTTTATCAATTTTTAATCATGTAGACTCTTATCAACTCCTGGAAGGACAGACAAAAACTGGTTATTGATAGTGCATAACCTAAGCTGCAATTGATGATAATTCATTTTGACAAAAGAGGGCACACTTGGTGACATTGTAATTTAAAATACTCATTAAAGTTTCATTTCCAAAATCAATATTATAACTTCCTATGAACAAAAATAAATATTTTTTCACATTGTAAAATTTAGGGTTTTGAAAGTAAACGATGCTAATTTAATTTGGTGTTTCCATCTTTAATCACATATGTTTGACCTCAAAGAGCCCAGTTTCATTAGAAATCTACATAATTGATATCAACATTTGTTTTCAAAATGGGAATATTTACTTTATCAATAATAATGCAAGATTACATTTTCTTGCTAAAGAAATTATAAAACAATTTTTTTCTAGGTCTCAATATGCTTTCTTGACTCTTAACCAATAACTTTAGATAAGTAACTAAAGCATCCACTTTAAATGCATGATTTTTATTTATTTATTTATTTGGTGAGGAAGATTGGCCCTGAGCTAACATCTGTGCCCACCTTCCTCTACTTTATATGTGGGACGCCCACCACAGCATGGTGTGCCAAGCGGTGCCATGTCCGCACCGGGGATCCGAACTGGTGAACCCCAGGCGGCTGAGAAGTGGAACGTGGGCACTTAACTGCTGCACCACCGGGCCAGCCCCCTTCCTCTATTTTCTATGTGGGATGCCACCACAGCATGGCTTGCTGAGTGGTGTGTAGGTTCACGCCCAGGATCTGAACCTGTGAACTGCAGGCTGCTGTCAAAGTGGAGCACACAAACTCAACCACTAAACCACTGGGCCGGCGCCAATTGCATGATTATTAATTGACAATGGCCTATGATTTAATAGAGATGACACTCTGAATTTACAGACATCATGGAACAATCCCATGGTCTTAATCAGCAAAAGGTTGAGATACAAAAAGGATTATTTATTAGTTAAAAAAAAAGTGTGGCAAAACATCAAATGCCCCTTTGACCTAACTCCTAAAAAGCAGAAAATAAGGAAATTAAAAACACATTGTTGTTCCCACTCTCAATCATATTTCTATTGGCTCTTATTCATTTTTGTTTGTTCAAAATCTTAAATGCACTATTTCAAAAGAGAAGTTTATGTGAACACATAATAGTCTGGGGTACATATTTAATGTAATGATGTTGCTAAACAAATGTTGTGGCAGCACTTCTTAATCACACATTTCTTCAATTAATTTTTTCTTTTGAGTTCTCAAGGTCAGAACTAGATAAAAAATTTTACTTGAGTTATGCATAACAATTTCCTCTTAACTTCCAAAAAATAAAAGTTAATGACCAACATTCATGTAAGGGAAAATTGACTGTTTAATGTTTCTTATTGAAAGTATAACATTTTAAGGATTACTAACTTTATTGTCTTTACTAATCAAACTATTTACGCTATTTAAATACTTAAATGATAAAAGTAACACTACTTCTCTTTGCTTAGAAACAAAAGAATCAGAGGAAAGGCATTCAAAACATCATGACCAGTAATGGAAAAACCACAACCAGTAATTATACAATGTTCTAGCATTTGAGGGGATCACACACATGTTGAAAAAGGTAATTGAATATGGAAGAGAAGATGAAATAAGAACCAGACCACATGATAAGTGACACAAGAGAGATGCATTTTACTCCCAAACACTATAAATAATTGACAGCTCCTACAACTGTAATTAATTGATCTAAGTAATACTTGAAAGAAACATATTACCACATTTCTAAGAAGGACAAGAGCTGGATATAAGTCAAGATTGGCAATTAAAATAGCCTAGATGGCATTACATGGTCATATAAATTTAGTGTTGGTAGCAAAATAACAAATAAACAAAAGTAAAGACATAAGAACCAAACTAATAAATGAATTTATAGTAGAATTTTTTTGTACCCTAATGGGTAGAAAATGAACTACTGAAAACATTTATAGCAAATACATAAGTTCTTCTGTACTCTGATGCTGTTCTTAATGTTTAATCCGTGAACACTGCCTCCAATTTAAGTAATCTAAGATATATGATACTTTGTCATCTTTACCATCAAAAAGAAATTCATACCTTAATCTTCCAGATTATAATAAAACTTGAAATATATTTTGAAGCAACTGTAACTTTTAATTAGTCATGTTCACATAGCTTCACATGAAGTGTGATAATACACGGCTACAAGAGACTACAAAAGAGCGCTACCTTCTCTTCATCCCCTAACCCCACTCCACTATTCTCTGGCCTTTTTATTTCTTCATCTTTTATTTTATTTCAGTAAACAAACATTTGAGTTATTATTATGGGGGAGCTCTTTAAAAACTAAGTCTCCATCTATGATTCTGCCAATCTTGAAACAACCTATAAGACTTTACTCCCAAGAACTTTTCAGCCAACCCACCTCCCACCACCTTCTTCAGCTCCTACTGAATTTCACACCCGCAATCCCATTTCCCTCTTCTTACTTTGGACCTCAAAGACTGGGAGGTTGTACATAAAGGAATTTAAAGCCCACATGGCCAGTGTGAGCATCTTAATCAATTAAGGTTAATATGTGAAGTAAAAGTTTTATAGGGTAAAGGTATAAGAGATGATTATGTGTTCAAGGATTTAATTTTAGTTAGAAGCTGCAACTAGAAGCTGCCTGTGTTTTGGGTGTGGATTTTCAGTAGATAACTGTGCTTCATCTGAAAAGCAAAGGAAAATTTTAATAGACCTTCAGTTTAATTCAACAAAGAAGGATTTAGTCATCTCTTCTCAAGTTTTATACTTTGGAGGCATGAGAGAGATCAAAGACAAACAGCCTCATCTATGTTCCATGACCTGATTTTATATGTTTATTATTTTGAACAATAGAATGTTCTAGTTAAAAGCAGCTTAGCGTTCTTTTTAAGCCAAGTTTCTTTCATTTTAAAGATGGGAAAACTGAGTTCAGCAAGGTTAAGTAATTCGTTTATGCTATAATAACTCAAATAGGTTAAGGAAGCCCATTGATTTCCAATTAGACTATCATTATCTACTGACCACTACAACACAATCCAAAGATAACAGCTTTTAAATAAGAAATTTTTTTTTTTTAATTTGAGATGGAATTGAGAGTATTTCTGAAGCAGCTCCATCCAGGGTTTCAATGGAAATTCCTTGACAGCCACAGGATTTGCTCAAGGTGGTCCGTGGGGGAGCGATTGCTTATTTCATAGTTTTCCCCATAGGTCGGCCCTGAAACCCAACACTTAGAAGAGAATTATATTAATAAACTAAGTAATATCACTGTATTAAGCATTAACCACATTAGGAAATTAACTAAATCCATCCCTGTAACAATCATTTAAATTTGACACTATATCTGTTAGTTTACTTTCAGTTTTTAAAACCTTTCAGGCTTAGGAATTTCATTCTCAGGCTCATGAATTTAGGTTGAAGACAATATCATCATAATCTCCACCTGTCACAGAGATATCAGGCCTCCACTGATAAAATAAATGGTTCATTCTGTCATCATGACGGCTATTAAAGGTGACAGCTTTCTTAAGACTGAATATTTACTTTAGTTTAATAGGAAAATGTACAAAAAGTAATTTGATGGTTTCGGTGATTTTTTTTTTAACGTAAAAGACTTAACATATCAGGAAAGTATTGCTGTAATTGGATTACAATATTAACACCTCATTAATGAATCAATGTATATTTTAGATTTTTTTTTCAAATGTGTGTTTTTGACCTGCTGTATTATTGCTGTTACTATATATTTTTAAACTAGGATACTGCATGGTTAAAGAGCAGTGCTTCTCCATTAATTTTCATGACAATTTCAGACCTTCCTTCAAGGTCATACAGATCATGATGGGAGATTGTTGTTGCCTGCCCCAAGTCTTGCAAGAAAGGCAAATGATTCTTTCATCTGGAAAGGGTCCAATCTAAAGTTTTGATTATGTGTGGAAGAGAGGACAGACTAAGCTTAAAATGTTAGTTCATTTGTAAGTCAAACTTCACAGCCGGATTAAAATGATTATTTTTAAAATAATTTTTTAAAAATTTAGACACAAATTTATTATGAAAATGTTTGCATTTGACAAAAAGTACTTATAATTATATATATACAGCAATATATATAATTATATATATATATATAGCAATCTCAGCTGTTTTACTAAGAAAGTTACCTTAAACTAAAAAATATATTTTTTTAACTTGGAAAAAGCCACTTCATGAAGATGATCTTTTTACTAAGGGAAAGAGTAGGACAAAAACTGTCTTAAACAGTCCACATAAAAGGAAAGAGAAAATAAATTTTTAGATGATTATAGTAAGCATTAACATCTAGAGAGTATCACACTAATGAGGTGGTCATTGGAAATGCTGTCTAGTGTAAGAAAAATATATGAGCAAGCCAAGGAGCTCCAGTCTCATTTTATCATGTACTTTAATAGAGGGCAAAGCTAGTTAAACAGATGGCACTCAGGATTTCTCAATGAATTCAGCATCTGTGTGTACATGTTGCATAAATGCCAATTAAAATGTGTCTGAGTAAATTTACATCCCTTGCTGATAGAAAGTCAGCCAATCTTGCTGGCTCAGGATCAAGGTTAACCTTAATCATCTGCTGAACTTGCAGCAAGTTGCTCTCAAATTGTACAGAAATTCCCAGTGATCTAATAAAAACAGAACTCCTATTGATTTGTATTTATTTACATTCATAACTCATTTCTAAAGCCTTGGGCTAGAGCTCAAAGGGAAAAAAGTTACTATTTGTATGACTTGGCCAACTATACTTTTAACCACATTTCCAACAAATACCTCTTTGATTAAAATGCCTGCCTGAATAAATTTTCCTAACCTCCTCCTTGCAACTTCCTAGTTGAGATAATTTTGCTTAAAAATTATCCTTTCAAAATGGTCTTGAACAAAGGAAAGAGGCATGTAGCAGTCAGACTGTCATTTCTATAGGGCAGAACGGAGTCTTTGCTTCACAGCGACCGGCAGCCATGAAATTATTCGAAACAATTCTTCCTAGAAGAACATCAAAATGGCTTCCCTGGCATCTGTTTGACACAGTCCTTTCCCTGATCACTCCCTCACTCCCAGTTCATAGGTACCCACCTAAAGCTTTCTCAGGCTACTTTAGGCTTGATCTTTTGAATTTCAACGTTTTCATACCCATATTACTCATTCTAAAGTGAAAATTTTGTCTTGTTATTAAAATAGGCTCCTCATTGCAAGGGAATACTACACAGGCATTAAACATAATGTTCTTCTTAAAGTAATAAAATGCTCAAGCTAAAATATTAATTGGAAAAAAGAAGCACATAAAAATGGGCATGACAGAGTTTCCCAAACTATGTTTCATAAAACTCTAGATCAAAGCAACCTTAACATAGTTTGCTAAAAAACCGGTAAGACATTCATGTTTGGAAAACTATGTATTAGAGCAACCCTTTGTAGAATTGCAATATTCATCAGCATATGAGAAATATTGAAAAAGTTGTACAGTAAAGAAATCCCCATAACTTTGCTGCTCTAGTATTTTCCAAACACATTTGGTCATTGCCAATTCACTCCATCAACTTTTATAAGTTTTTTTGGGAACATCATTGACCTCTTTCTACAATAAGATCCTTAGTACAATACTTCTGGAAAGGCTAATGCAAAATATGTTTCTAATTTTGTAAAAAGACATAAGTAAATATATATACATATCTCTAGAAAGTACAGGCATAAAGAAAAGATAACTGTTGGGAGTAGTCATTTCTGAGCAGTGAGATTACGAATGATTTTAATCTTCTCCTTTGTACACTTCAAAGTGTCTGATTTATTATATAGTAAACTTATATCGTTTTTATAACAGACAAAAGCATGCACGGTACTAAACGCCATCCCATTTTATATATTACATAACTATACATGTGATCTTTTCCCATCCCTCTACTACAAACAGCTAACAATCTGGCATTTAGTCTGCGGAAGGCTTTGTGTTAAAAAGTCAATCTCATTTAATCCTCACAAAGGCTGATGCAGGGTTTTTACTCTTTTACAAATGGAGAAACTGATATTTTGCTTAGCATATGGGGGAACCAGGATTCCATCGCAGGCCAGTCTGATGTCACAGCTCATACTTTAAATCACCAAACTCTGTTTAAACCCCTGAGGACAAGAATTATGCCTCATATTAGATATTGCCAAAGTACATCGTCATAATGCCTACCATACAATAATAACCAAATAAAAGTAATAATTAACACTTACTCATTGCTTAGTAGGTGCAAGGTGTGTGTGTATGTTTTAAATAATAACACTAACAATTGAGTATTTTATATTATGCTGGGAACTAGGCTAAGGATCTGTTATACATTAATTTCATTAATTCCGACCAGAACCATATGCATTTAACACTATTATTATCCCGATTTATTGATGAGAAAACAAAGAGATACAGAAGTACAAAAACCAGGATACAAACTATATCAGTTTAATTCTAACATCAGCGTTCTTACTCACTAAAACAGTATAACCTGCCTGGAGGGATGCATTGTTATTTCAATATACAGTTCTTAAATTGAGTTCTTTCTTTAGGAAAAAAAAGCTTAGATGAGAAACTTAATTGAACTTTCTTACATCAATGTATAGATGTTTATTCATTCTACTCATATTTGTTTCTTAAAATGATAAAATTAAATTATCTAAAAGTGATAAAAAATCCATATCATAAATCTACTTAGATTATGATAAATGTTTAAACATCTCTTTAAAGAAACATATGTTTGTAAAATAAAATGGTAAAAAAAAAGTATTTTATACCATTAATATTCTATGATTATCTGACATTCAGGTTTGGACAGGAAAGAGAAAAATTTTCATGATGGGTGGGTTTACAGTACACTCAGTGTGATATATACAAGACAATACCCCAAACTCATCCTTTTCATTAGTTATGTCTTCCTGCCTCTACTCACCCTTAGTAAACCCTATCTGGCACATATTGGGTGCACAAAAATGTTGGTGGCTGAATATCTTCATTATACATGATAGGGTTCCAAACACAGTACCCTAAAATATGGCACATTGAATATTTTAGGCTGAAGGAACTTGAGAAATGGCAGGTAGGGGAAGGACTCCCTGACCTCCCCCTTCTCCCCTGAAGTAGTCATAAGACCCTTATGTGGGAGGTGCCCTCCCTATTCCTGGAGGAAAGGAGCATCCTTATCTAGGAAGACAGAGGACCACTGAGAGGAATCAGAACAAACAAGCCTTGCTAATTTTCACCCAGTTTACTATCCTCAGCTCCTATACCCTGTTGTCCTATCACATTTTTTCCATGACTTTCCACACTTCATCCAACCTAGTATAACAATGCTCAGGTTTAACCTCTTCTTTGGGTCTTCATTTCCTTATGAAGACTCCCATATCACGTAAAACTTACCTTAAATAAATTGGTATCCTCTCCTCTTGTTAATCTGTCTTCTGTCAATCCTATTTACAGGGCCCCAGCTGGAGAGTCTAGAAGGGTAGTAGGAAGAATTTTTCCTCCCCTACACACATTTTATTAGTTTTAGGACTGAATTGCTTTAATATTGTGTCTTCATTCCATCTTGGTGTCTCCACTAAGCTCCAATGTCTTATTTATCTCTGCCTACCTGGGGTCTGGCACTGTTTCTTTCACAATAAGGAGATAAATAGATATTTTTGAATGAACAAGGTAATCTTATTTGGTCCCTAAAACAATCCAGAAGGTGTGCTCAATTTTTCGCTCATTTTCTAAGTTAAGAATTTTGCCCATGCAATCGTAACTAGTATTTGGCACACTGGGCTTAACGTAGGTGTATCAAGTTCCACAGCCACTTAGGGAATTTATCCAATAGCTAGTGATTTCATTCAGCCCTGATACTACATGTAGTCCTGAAAACTGCCACAATCAAAAGTAATCTTGTAGTTTAACTATTCCCACCATCTCTAATATTTTCAAGGGTCATGATGATCCTTTAAGGAAGGCTTAAATAGAAAACTCATCTCAATGTTTTACTCCTTTTTGTTTTTTTGTTTTTTTTTGCTGAGGAACATTCGCCCTGAGCCTCTTCTGCAGCCGAAGATTCACCCTGAGCTGACATCTGTTGCGAATCTTCCTCTTTTTGTATGTGAGCCACCACCACAGCATGGCCACTGACAAGTGGTGTAGATCCACACCTGGGAAGTGAACGTGGGCCGCCAAAGTGGAGGGTGCCGAACTTGACCATTGGGCCACTGGGGCTAGCTCTAAATGTTCTATTCTTTATGGTAACAAAGATACTTGCTAATACACTCTTTAATAGACAATTATAATCTATCACTTGAAAGTATCAGAGGAAGCACACTTGAACTTCTCTATGATGATAAACATTAGATTTTATAAAACAAATAAGAAAAGGAATATAGTTCAAATTTTGCCCCTTCCTCAACAAAAGTTTAAAAACACAATTAATACCAATAGTCCCTAAAGTGTCCCTATTTACTCTGCGTAGGTAAGAATATTCGGAAATGATCTTCTGTTCACCTATTAATGACTTGACAATATATTCAGTATTTACCATTTAATAAATTTCTATAAATTTTTTTTAGTCAATATCCACTGGTAATTTGAAAATACTCTTTAAAGCAAATCATGAAACTTAAACTTTACTTAAAATTTTAATTTACTGAAAGGTGGATGTTTTCTAACTTTCCTATATTTAGCATTTGATATTTCTGATTCTTATATATCATACACTTTGAAGAAATGCATTATGTGTACGTATCTATTTCTACAGGACTCCAGTTTGTACCCACCATAAAACAAAGCTGATTAACTGGTAAACCATCCAATAAAATTCAGTTTTGGCCAGCTTAACCTAATAGGAGTTTTTCCACTAAATTGCCCAGATGAACACAAATCTTGGACAATTATGTCCCACTAGCTCATGTGAGTAATTGCTGGGGTGGAAAATTGCAGCAAGTATGAAGGTACAGATGTTCACTTTTAGATGACCAAACAAAATAGGGGGAAAAAGTTCTTTTCCACACTGAATTCTATTTATATAATACATTTTGCTGTGTTTTCACTTTTCTATTAAAGATACCCCTTAGTATTCAGAAATATAAGTTCAATAATTAAAATAAAATGAGACAGGTGAGACTATTTAATCACGCACTAGAGGACTGCAGTTATTTTCTTTGAATTAACACTTCACTCAACATCTAATAACACAGTCACTGCTCTGTACAAAGAGGCAAAGTTACAGAAGGAGCAATGGTGCCTGTCTGTAAAGACATGCAAAAATTGTTCTTCAACTTGCTGAGAACAAAACATAAACTACCCCAGTTTTAAAGCGTTCAGAACTTTCCTCTCTAACAAGTGTGCCTTGTTTTCTGTGGTGTTCTTTCGCGCAACTTCATTATACTTTCATCTTCTGGCCTCAGTTTTGCCCTGTTGTTTACCGCACAATGATTGTCTGGGAACCATTTTTGGCCTTAGATTGAAAAGTGTTTTGTCCTCAGCTGCCTTACCTATTGATTTAGCCAGTTTCTGCTGAGGTCTGTGGACAGACTGCTCCAACTGCTCCCTCAGTGGTTGAGAGCTTAGCATCTTATTTCACAGGACTGAAGGAACAGCCAAGCACAGAGCATAGCACATCTATAAGCTTTCCATTTATGTACAGTTCTACCCTTCTGAATTTAAAGCACCCTCATGGGGTCAGACTCTTAAGCTATGGTTATATGCTATATTACATTAGATTAGATTAGATTATAGCATGTTGTATCTGTTTATTTTTATAGTCTCTTTTCCGCACCCATTTATGGGTCCAAGAAAGCTCTCATCCATAGCACATAGAATAGCATGGAGTACATAGTAGACACTCAATAAGTATTCAATGACTGACTGATTGAGTGAATCTTACATCCCCCAATGGGCATTCCACTATGTGAAGAAATTATTTAATAGAGTTTCAGTGTAGAATTAGCCCTTGGTGGCCTCTAATATGATTCTATAAACAACAAGTAAACCTTTGGTTATTACCGGCGAAAAATACACTTGCCTGCTGACATGAATATTTTTCTCTGCAAATTTATTTATATTAAGCTGGATAAAGCTGGATAAATTTAGTACAGTGTCTAAGAGCAGAGACTCTGGAGCCAGACTGCCTGGGTGAGAAACTTGGCTCTGCCACTTACTTAATATACGACTTGGGACAATTTGCTAAACTGTTTTCTGCTTGAATTTCCTCATATATGAAAGAAGGATAATAAAATAAAGATTGATAATAAAAGCTCTATCACAGAATTGTTGTGAGTATTAAATGTTACTCCATGGGACACATTTATAACAGTACCCAGGACAACAATTAATAGCTAGAAGTATTAGCTCGTATGGTTAACATTAATGTAGTTGCATTTTCTGCTTAATAAATAATAGTGGATGCTATTTATAGGATAATCACTATTATTCTTAATTCCATTGAGAATTTAGTTATATTGAACTGGACAGTAAGAGGTTAACTAGCCTTAGGTGGACAGTAAAATTTGTTTCCTGATTATGCAAAGTTGAGTACCCAACTCCTGACGTGTGCTGACTCAGAGTATAGCTGCAGTCACCCTCGGCTATTAATTAAAATAGCAACAATAATATCTTAGTATAAATAAGCTATCCTAATCGATTTCACTCACAAACATTAACTTCTGACAAAGGGAAGGGGAATTTCAAGAGACAGTGCAGAGCAATGACACTTTGAGGTACATTTTAAAATGAGAGTCAAAAGACACACTGAAATAGGAGAAATGGAAGGCTCAGGAAGACACACTTAGCCGGTCTCACAATTTTCCCCAGTGCACATATACAACAAATGTCATCTGGTACTACATCATTTGTGTTACTACTATTATTATTTAAATTGATGGATATAATTTTAACCAATATTCTCTATGTTGATTTGTATTTGAAAGTCATGTGTAATGCTGGAACCAAGTCAGAAGCACACCCACAAAATTAGCTGCTGTTGGAGCACATGTTTAATCTTCTTCAGTGATTATTTCTCTTTAACAGTACTTCAATTAAAAGAAAAGTCAAAATAAAAACTTTACTTTCTATAAACGTATTTATTTTCATATGTATTACTGATTTATTGTTAACTGAAATTGAATGCCACAGCCATACGTTAAAGCAACGTATTAAAATAGGAAACAAATTCCAAAATGTTAAATACTTTAGCTGCTGAAAACCATACTAACTGTATAAAATAATCCAGGCTCAGTTTGATTTTCCATGGTGCCATTTTTGTCTTTCCATGTTTCCACTTTTTCCACTCCATATGCATGTGTGCCCATAGCTCTCCACTAAATAAAAACATCCCTTCAAACTTTCCTTGAAGGCACTTTCCTATTTTCTCCACTGCCAAACATTTCTCAGGTTGCGATACACTGCCTTAGCTTCTTCTGTCCTCATCCTGTTAAAACTCCACTCACTTCAGATTTTAAAATCTCCTAATTGCCTTGCTAGAAGGCTTTTTTTCAGGTTCTGTGCTACTTGACTGTTTTGCAGAATTTGTTATTGTTGACCACTTCTTCTCGACACTCTACTCTTTCTTGGTGCCCACCATGGTCATTTCTACTGCTTTTCTTTCCATGTTTCCACCTGCTCCTTCTTGGTCTTCTTTACTGATTTTTCTCCATATGTTATCCTTTTGATTAGTGTTTTCAAGGTTCTATCCTTTTTTCCCTTCTTCCTATGCTAAACGCTCTTCCTGAATGAATGATATTATTCAATTATACGATGTTTTCCACTGTCTTTCTGTGGGAGCCTCCAGTATCTATAATCCTAGCCCAGATTTTTCTCTTAAACTCTAAGCCAATTGTTCCCATTTCCTTCATACATAACCGCTTGGATGCTTCACAGGCTTGAATCCTAAATGCACATGGACTTCACCAATACCTCTCCTCTTGAAAAGTAAAGAACAATAGGGGCCGGCCCCGTGGCCTAGTGGTTAAGTTCTCGTGCTCCTCTGCAGGTGGCCCAGTGTTTCATCAGTTCAAATCCTGGGCGCGGACATGGCACTGCTCATCAGGCCACGCTGAGGCAGCGTCCCACATGCCACAACTGGAAGGACACACAACTAAGAATACACAACTATATACCGGGGGGAAACAAAAGGAAACAAAGAATAATAAAATCTTTAAAAAAAAAAAAGTAAAGAACAATAACCATCATTATTCCTTGTGTATTTCCTATCTCAGTATACAGGGAAATTCTAGAGTCAACCTGGAATCCTTGCTCTATAGCACCCAAGTTCAAATAGTCAAATTTATCACAAAATTTTCTCCCAAACTAGTTATCTTTTCTCCAACTCCAAATTCACATATTAAATGAAATCCTAGGCAACTTGTTTGTCTAGACTAACTCTATGAGTTTAATTCAGTCTAGGTGGACTCAAAGCATATATGAAATCCCAGGTAGATACATAAAATCTTGAGAAAAATGAAGCAATGGATGTAGTTTGAAATAGTTTCCTGGGTCAATTTAATATTACAACCCACTCATCTACCCTGTTTTCTCTGTGCTCAGGGTTGAACTCACTCTTTTAATCCCCTTAAATGGTTCTTATCCTTGACCACACACTGGAATCCTCTGGGGGCGAGAGAAAAATTCAGATGTCTGTGTCCCACCCCGAGAGATTCAGAAGTAATCATTCTAGGATGCAGCCTGGCACTTTCAATATACAGCCAAAGTTGAGAACCACCTTTCCAAACCAATAAAATCTAAAGTGAGTGATCAACATTCCAGGCTTCATAAAATAATCCACTGGTATGCTTTACTAATAGAAATTATATTGGTATGTGTTTTTTAATCTAATCCTTAAAGTTTGGAATAAAATTTCATGTGATGTTTAAAAATGTACATAACACCTTAGCATTAGTATACAATAGTGCATAGTAAATAAATTTATAAAAACTGTAGGGTTTTTGAAAATATGTTACTAAACAAGCATGTAAAAACTTAAAAGTTTGAAATTCTTTGCTGTAAACTCTGTAGCTTGCCATCTCGCAATGCAACTGTGCAAAATGGTCTCCTTTCAGCCAGCCTCCCCATCTTGTTGGGGTAAGGAATTATTTCACTGAAGTTATCTTCTGAAACACCAATTATGCCCTGCTTTAAAATCTTTATTGACTCTAAGTTGCCTTGTTTAACTCAAAGTTGATTAACTAAGTGACCTATAAAAAAATAAGAAATTCTTAATATGGCTCACAAGCACCTTCACAGTCTCGTCAAGCCCTACAGTCTCATTTCTCACCCCTCCATCCCCAGATCCTAGGCTGAAATATTTTCTCCATTACCCTGATATGCCATGTCCCTGTTCATATCTGCTTTCCTCAGTCAACAAGAGTCTTTCCTTCTTTTCTACCTGGTATACTTCCATTTAGTTTGCAAAAGACAATTAAAACAGAATTCTTCTTCCAATTATGCAGGTTTCCTCTGGACAGCACTAATTAAATGTCTACTGGTGTATTTATCACATTACACTGCTATTATTATCATACATGTTTGTTAGTATTAACCATTGAGATCCTCAAAGACTAAAACTGACATATTCATCTTTATATTTTCCCAATATTTGGCACTGAGCTAAGTATACAATAGTGGCTTAATATACGTCTATTGAATGAATTCATTCAGTTTTTCAATGAATATGTATTGATTGCGTACTACACGCCTGGATCTCATATAGGCACTGTGAAGATAACAATGAAAAAATTAATTCCTGACTAAATAAATGAAGGAATAACAACTTTTAAAAGTGAATGTTGTTCGTTACAAGGAAAATCAGAAGAAAAATAGCCATTACTAGAACAAATAAACAAAAGTAACTCAACATTTATTACAGACCCAGGATTTCATTTACACACATAATTAATTCTGTTTTCTTTCTCTTAATGGGAATTCATTATTAATAGCTGTTCTAAACATCTACCGTGAAAAGGTAAGTTATTTTCCTAATAGTAATCCTAAGAAAATTCAAGATTCTAAAATGTCACCTTAATCCAAGATTAAATTATGTCTATTACGCTCATAGGCTCTACTGCATTTTGTGATATTCTAACTGCAGGAAAAATTCAGTTTTAATGGAATAACAGTGCTAGAAGACATAAATTCATCACTTTACAGATGGAAAAACAGATTCATAGAAGTAAAGTGCCTCGCCTTAGGTCATACAACTAGTTAATAACTGAACCATGGGTATAAATCACACCTCCTAAGACTGCACCCCTTAGACCATACCAAACTGACTTCTCTCTTGGTGAACCAGGATATGTGGTCCCAGACTAAATCATGCTGAATTACACTTCACTGTCCAAGGAACAGAATGTTATTATGAATAAAACATTGCTCCTCATTGTTTCAATGTAGTGAAACTTGAGAAATATAAAACATTATTATGGCTCTATAAAATATTAAGTGGCTTTAAACTAACTCAGGTTTTTAAGCATTGAAAGCAAGAGGGACTGCTAGGAAAAATGGTGCCTAATTAATCAGAAAAAAGACACTTTAAATAATAGGTTATAATCCCTTAAATGCGTTAACATATATAAGCATTATCAGTATAAAACAATTGTAACCAAAGCATTAATCATTAGTCACGTGGAGATAAGAGTTGTAGCTTAGGTCAGCTGAGACTGAGAGTGGATTGGGGTGAAACCACTCCCTCACTATCACTGCCTCAGTATCTCATCTGCAGAACAGGGATAATAATAGTGACTCCTAACTGTTAAATGAGATTACTCGTTTAAGTACTTCACATAAAGCCCAAATGTCTTTGCTGGCACATTCTAAAGCACTCCATAAAGGGTAGGCACAATTATTTTTATTATCAAACACCTAAGGAACCAGTATAGACAAATGGCTAAGAGCACCGGTGTTAAGTTCAAACAGGCATCAGTTCAACTTCTAGTTCAAAAGGTTTAGCTGTATGGCCTAAAGAGACATACCACAGCCCAAGTACAGAAGGCCTGATTACGACACACTTGGGAATTACCAAATGATAATAGCAATGCATGAAGTTAATCTGCGGAAATTTAACAATCAACTTCAAAGTGAATTGGAAAAACAGAAAGTTGAAGTTCTTATGGTATAAGGAATAAAATAAATGTATATTGGAGTTGTCCGAGGAATAGTAGCAAAAAAATTCTGATAAAATTTATTTTACATAGTCCTGGATATTAAGTTATCTTCATGCTTAGCTCCTTATAAAATAATTCCAGATGCCATTAGCCATTGGTAGCTATCACGGATATTTATTTGATATCTTAGAAAAGTTTTTCTTGTCCCTGGGCTTCATTTTCTCATCTGTAATGTCATCATATTCATCTTAGTAATTACTAAATTTCTTCCCATTCTATAATCCTCCAAAAATTACTAAAGCAGGACCACCATGTATAGTCGCACAGGTTATTCACTGGACCAGTACACTCAGCAAAGAAGGCGAATGGGTCTATAATGTAGCTTGAAGTCCACTTGGCAAGCTATGCTCAGGGATGTGACCACCCAGAGAAAGGATATTTTTGCTTAAACTACAAAGATATAAAGTCTAAGATTATAATCTTATATTAAAGTGTTCGAGGTACATTATAAATATATTACAATAAATCACTTATAGGTATATTTCTCATTCTTTTAAATGGTTAAAACAATTAACAAACTCTTCTAAGACGTTTCTTTAATTTCTGTATTTACCCCCTTTTAATTTGAAAACAGTGCAATGGAGACCTTAACTACATTTAAAGTGGGCATCCTCTCTTGGTGAGGCTCCAGGCTCTCATCAACTTATTATCCTCCCCAATGAACTGGTTATTATTCATCCTTTTACAACCTCACATCCCTCTAAACACTGACCTATGGGTGCTTATTCGATACCTGTTAAAAATTGTCATTGCCTTCTCTTTGTTCCTTCAACTCCTGTTGCATTTGCCAGTTAGACAAATCACCTCACAAATTCTGCCTATGATTCAACTCCTCCTCACTCGAAAACAAGTAAGGAAATCCTTTCTCACTTATTAGTACCTTCTCTTTTACAATCTGGCTTGAGATTAACCTGATTCCAATTATTCCAACAATTTCTTATCCCTCGAAACTTGTCCACATGTGTCCGTAGAAGAGTAATGTAACAGTGTATCTTTATTCTCTGTGTACCTGTCTTCATTTACCTTTGTTTCGCAAATCATAATTTTTTTGAATCACGTATCTTTTATTTAGCTTCCTTCTTAGCTCAGCACAGTTCACAACAGGCAGCAGTCCAAAATGGGCTGTTGGTTTTCAACAAGTAAATCAAAATTAGAATCAGTATTTTTTAAAGGTGCCAATGAAAACAGCTAGTTCTCATTTAAAAACTCTCAATTCAGCAAGGGTACATAAATTAAATGAATGTGAACCACATTTATTTTGAAAAGCACAAAATCAGTAGAGAGAAAAAGATCAGAGCACAAGTCCTACCATCAGACTTCCAGATTTGAAACTGATCCCATGACTTACTACTTATTGTTTTTCTCTGCTTTCTTCCTCATATCCTTAGATAAAGATAACTGCTTATTCTTTTCCTCTTTTCAAAAGCAGGATTAGTAGAAGTTTCTGTCACACAAGTTGATGTGCATGTATCTTAGAAAAATGGTATTATTATTATAGCCACTTATATTATGTAACTAAGTTTAACATGAGCAATAATGATATTTCTTTCTGATATTAAAAATACATTTATGAAACTATTTTATAAAAAGGTGTCAGTAAGTTTAAAGAACTTGATATTATTCTTACAACGGTCATTAATTGAGTGCTTAGTATATTTCAGGATGATGCTATGTATTTGATATTACTGTTTAATTTAATCCTGATGACATCCCTATGACATAGATTATCATTTTGCCATTTTACAAATGTGAACTCCAAGTCTTAGAGAAGTCAAGCAACTCAGCCAAAGTCACAGAGCTAATAAGGGAACAAGCCAGGCTTTGAACTTAGGTTTGTGGAATTCCCGAGGCAGAGCTCATAAACTTTAGTTCATACCAGAATCACCTCTACGGCTTGATAAAATAGAGATTGCTGAGACCACCCTCAGGGGTTTTGATTCAGTTACTCCACGGGAGGACCTGCTACTCTGATTTCTAACAAGCACCCAGGTGATACAGACACTGCTAGCCAGGGAACCAGACTTTGAGAATCACTGGCTTAAATTATTAAACATGCTGGTTTGGTTGTTTAAGTAAGTAACCAATAAAAACACTAACTAGCAATTGTGTAGGCATAGTCTAGTACTATAAGTGGCTTGTAATATGACTGTTTATAATGTTATAATGTTTATATGATTTAGGGTTTCAAAACTAACTATATTAATTTAAAGACAGCAAGTACTTCAATGACAGGAATAAAACATAGAAGTAATATTTAATACAGTCAAATACAAGTACTGTTTATTTAGTTGAAGTAAGTTGGAATTTTTTTTATAATCTCATACTGATTTTTGGAAGGAAGATGTTGCTGATTTATTAAAAGGAATGAGTTCATCCAAGGTACATAATAATCCTAACTACTTTCATTCTGATGTGGTTTCTTTTGTCTGCCGATTCACATTGTTGTAAGTAAAAATGTGATTTAATACAAGCTATCACCTATGTGTGGTTTTCCTCTACTAATATTTATGTGTACTGATCTCAGAACAAGTTAAAAAAATAGAATTCAAAGAGCACTCTTAGGACCTGGAACATCCAGTGTTGCCAAATAAAATAATTAGATCTCTCATATCCAAATTCAGCTCCCACTTTGAGTCCAAGTATATTGTTTGTTTTCTAAGATGCATTTACCACTTTTATTTCTTCTGAAAACAGTCCAATAACACTTACAATTTGAAATAATTCCAAATTATCTAATTGTTTACTATTTCTTGGTGTGTTTTTTTGTTTTGCTAAAAAAAAAATAGGCAATTGAAGTCCTTAGTACATTTGGTTCTACAATTATAAAATGTTAGGGCTTCTTATTGAAATGGTCAAAACTGATGTAGCTAAAACTAAATCCTAAATTTATAAGATATTAGAAATTAATTGAGTAATTAGAAAAATACGTCTCAAAGGTACTCTCTAATTTCATAATTCTATAAATAAATTATAGTGATAATTAGACAAGATGGGACACAAAATTTTAAGAAGGTCACAACCAGTTACAATATTCAGGAGAATAGGTAAATGTGTCTATCACTTACAGAAATGGAATTATGAATGAACTCATTTCACTACTCTAACATGGGCTGGGCCAAATACTAAGATATTAAAGATCAGTATTGTCATCCAAAATAACAAACCTACTTAGTAAGTCTGAATAAAGTGTTGAAATTTATTTCTAAGAAGTGTTGACTGATCTTGGCAAATCTAGAGAACTAGACCACACATAACTACAATTCAACAAGTCATCACTGGTTTTATGTCTCAGGGAATAGAATGAATAAGAGCAAGATTATCACTTTTAATGATGAAAACAAAGAGAAAAATTAAAACTAAGATATTGATAATAGCATTCTTGTTTCAAAAGCATTATTTGAACTTCACTTCAACTTTCAGCTCAAATTTACAAGTGAAATTAGGGTTCAAGTATGAACTAATATTTTAATGAATAAGAATGAGCACTTTCCCAAAATCTCTCAGCACCTTGGAATAAAGAAGTAATTGATTCACTCTCAATAACAATTTGTGACTGACACTTTGAGCAGCATGGATATATCACATACAGATAAAAATAAACCGCACTTTTAAAATAGAAATGTCCCTACCTTCTGTTTTTACTACATCTTTTGGGAAATTATAAATGAGTTACCCTTTATCTTCAATCTCTTACACACTCTTCACACCCTTTTATCTTAAATAAAATCTGGTTAATCTGAGAGAACACTGGGAGGCCCTCTCTCCCTTAGTTTCCCAGTGCTAGGAAGGAGTGTCAACATTTCATTTTTGAGCTCACTCAGACTTTTAGTTCATTGATCTTATACTCTCAAGAAAAAACTTCCCCCTCTTTATAGCTCAAACCATTCATACATACAACTAGCTATCCCATCTCATCGTCAGTTTTAGCCACCACCTCTGTTGAATCAAGATTTGGACAATTTGATTCTATATATATTCCCAACAGCATCCCTAATTCTACTGACATCTTGGGCTATCTCAAATTCTATATAGATGGCTCATATAAAATCCTAGCTTAAAAAAAATGTCATAATGAACTTAATCGCCACTCCATTGCAGCCTTGTCCTCCATTGTCTACACACCAGGAAACTTGATATAAACTGGAGACTGTTTAAAAGTTAAACTCTCAAATCTCAGACAGCCTATTTGAGTTTTCTTGCTCTTATTATACCAGGTGTCAGGATACTAAAAATTATCAAAACATCCAAGTCTTAGATCCCACTCGAACCTCCATCTTTCTCTCCACATCATTTCTCTCCTGGATTTACAGCTTCTCCTATGCAGCTTAGAATTAATGGTCCATTGCTTTTACCAGGAGGGACACTCAGATCCACATCACCAATACTTCCTACTCAGTTGGATTAATCAACAAGGAAAAGGTATTATCTCAACAAACAAAAAGTCCTGAGGAAAAGAAGCTTCAGGACTAGTCTATTCTCTAGATCAGCAATGTCCTTGAAGATCCAGCTTACTTCATCCTTCCACTGTCCAAAATTCAGCTTTTGTGTTTGCTTCCCATTATGGTTGATGATGTCTGCTATAACTCCACATCTCATAAGTAGAAACAATACCAAGGGGTGGGGGGTCGGTGAGATGTCATCTCAACCTTTTGAAGTAGTCCCATCAGACTTTTTCTATCTCATTGTCAAGGAAGGGGTCAACCTTTTGAAACCAATTATTGTGAAGTGGGATAACACAAATAGGGATTAACCCTGGACATAGTGTGAGGATTGTCCTTCCCTAAGTCTTACAGAGAAGGGATGGACACACCAGAGCAAAACTGAAGCCCTGCCTTCAAGGATGAAGAGGAGAAAAGCTGCTGGGCACACAACAGCAGGACCACATCTCTATTGTCTTGCCAGTATCCATTTCTCTGTCGTCACTTTTTCTTCCTACATTCCTTCATTATAGTCACACTATTGAGTTAGACACAAAATCCGAAGAATTATTATAATATTAATGGTTATCTATGATCCTACCCTTTAGATGAATTGCTAAATTATCTAACAAGAAGAGCAGCATGGCATAGCAGAAAGAGTACTTTGCCTCAAATAAGACAGAACAACAAAGTCTCCAGTCACAATTCAAGCCCTGACTTCGATATTTCTGCCTTGGGAAAGCCACTAACTTTAAAAACCAATATGTACAGGTGGATTTATCTGGAATCTAATAAAATGTAAGTTTTAAGGCCCTTCACTCACACAGGCTCCTTCGACATCTCTGATTATGCATTCTTGTACTATTTTTCTTAAAAAGACTAAAATTTTTATGAGCTTCAGACTCCTAAAACTCTGTATCTGCCTCTGCTGATATGTCAACCTTTTCTACCTGTGGGCTATTGAGCATGTCACTTACCTCTT
Organism: Equus quagga; assembly: GCF_021613505.1. Classification (NCBI taxonomy): domain Eukaryota; kingdom Metazoa; phylum Chordata; class Mammalia; order Perissodactyla; family Equidae; genus Equus; species Equus quagga. The sequence continues at coordinate 10,198,627 of NC_060287.1, read as the reverse complement.
TATCCATCCATTTCCTTACCCTCAAAATTGGTTTAATAGAAGGAGCACTACCTTGCTTGCAAAACTGTGATGAGCATCAGAAATACATACATAAAAGTGCTATGTAGCAATGTTCTATGTAATTACTATAATCACCAATATACAGTGTTCTCTTGTGGCTGCTATTTTCCAGCAAGAGCCTGCTGCTGCATCTGTTCCTGCCAGTTTGTCTCCAGGATATTACAAGAGCTAAGCTCTAAATGAGCTGAGCCATCCCTGATTGCTGTCCAGAATATCCATTCAGCTGCAGGTGTTTTCCAGCTATCTACTGTGATGTTACATTGCTTCAGGCTGTGCTACAGGGGACCCTCATAGGGTTTCATCTGCCTGCCATGTGCTCAACTCCCCTCCAGCCCTGGGGAATTGACTTTCATGTAGAATGGTTTCAACTTCTCAGGATTCCACGAGTCCTGGGACCTCACTGTGGGAAACTATGCCCTACCATCTGGTGTGGAGTGTGGTACTAAGAGATGCTGATAGAATTTGTCTCCTAATTGAATGTGGTGATGGTAGGTGTCATTTCCATAAACAAGACTAGACAGCACAATAGCTTCATGGACTTTAATTTTGGTGTGGAATGTGTTTCTTTGTTTTCATCATCCTGTCATTCTTGCAAATGTTATGAGCTTTAAAATATGATTTATTACTTTACCCACTAATGTGCCATTATTAGATAGAGAGCTGCTGAAGTAGCAGAATTTGGTAACAAGCAATTTCACAAGTAATTATGCAGTCATGGGTTGAGTGCATCCAAGTGCAGCAAGGGTTAAATGGACAATAGCAAGTAGAAAGCTATCAAGGGATGCAGAGGTGAGCTGGGGTGTTTCAAAGGGAAAAAATTATTCCTGTCTTGGCCACCGCTATAGTGTTGAGGAGAACAATTATGTAAACTGGAGATTCTACCCAGGACAAATCCTATAGTGGCCTCATTTCCTTCCTCTCAATATTTTAAATCGTTTAAAACAAATTGAAATCAGTATTAATAATTTCTACCATTTATTGAGCATTTACTGTGTGACTCACTCTGCTAAGTTCTTATTGTCTATTTTCACATTTAATCCCTATAATATTCTTATGAAATAAGTAATAACATTGACATTTTATAAATGAAAAAACAGAGGCTTACAGTGGGTAAGATTTGTGGAGGCGGAATATAAACATAAGTTCATCAGATTCTAAAGACTTTATTTTAATTCATTGTTTTTAGCCATGAGTATAGTGGAATCTCATATGGAGTTAAAAAAAAAAAGACACTCATGTTTATCAAATTCACTAACTTGAGCTTGGAATCTGGTTCCTGCATTTTAAAAATTTTAATTGGAACCCTCTGATTATACTTACTTAGCCTTGCAAAGAATAATCATCAACTGTCACCTAAAGTTTGATGATGAGTAAGAGGAAAGAAACTTGCTAACCATGGGGTCTAATTGGAGGTATATGATCTACCAATCCTTTTTTCTGTGGAATTATGATAGGTCAAGGTTTCTCCCGGAACTGAGTAACAAATAAACCATCAAGAGTAATTGGTTCAATTACTGAACTCTACTGTAGGACATCAGATAGGGTATGTCAACATGCTAAAATACTAAAAGTATATTATACTTTAGACTGGCAGGTAGAGGGGATGTGAAAAGCGAAAACAAAATTAGTTTTAAAAAAATTTTTCAAGGTACTCAGTTTTATCCATATGAATATATCAACTGATATTCAGATTTTTTTTTCCACAAACACAGGCAATTCTGTATGATGAAAAAAGCAAATCATTGAAACATATTTTTTCTCCAAGGAAATACTGGATTATTTTAAAATTTTAAATTTAAAGTATACTGACTATGGAATTCTTAACTAACTCCTCATCTTAAACAAGGAGAATCATAATTATCAGTGAGACTTTCTAGAAGTTGATATTTGTCCAAATCATCTACATTTAATCAAAGACCTGTACTCCACTCTTAATCTTAAACCCACAAAAATACAGCAAATAAAAATACACTGGGAAGTACTATAGTGTATTGGTTAGACAATGGATTATGGAACCCAACTTCTGGACTGGAATCCTGGCTCTAGCCTGACGTCACTTATCTCTCCAGGCTCAATTTCTCCATCTATAAAATGTAAATAAGAATCATTATGCTTACTTCATTGGGTTATTATAAGGATTATACAAAATTAAAATATGTAAAACAGAACAGTGGCTAATACCTAGGAAGCACTATATAAATATTTACTGTTATCACTGTTATTGTATTTTAAAGTCTGATTTCTAATAAAGGTTATGTGACTTTAGAGTTAGAAGGAGCTCCTTTATTTTACAAAAAGGAAATGAAAACCTAAGTCACTTGCGAAAGCCAGTAACAAGGCAGAGTCAAGACTAGTACGTAACGGGCTGCATAGAGCATCACAGTAGTTATGTAGCAATGACATTCTTTACCAATGACTGTATTCTGGAAGTTTTAAGAAGGAATAACTTCAAATGACTCATTTTAAATATTTTTCAGAAATTATCCTATAAATAGCCCAGCATTGTAATTAGATTTAACAGAAAACAATCCATACTGAAAAAGATTTAATTGAAATTATGCCATGTGTTCAAACTACTGATATATCAGTTACACTTTCTTTGCAGAAAAATTTTGGCCTGTAAAAGATAACATTTCCTTCTAACACCTACCCTAGATAACACTGTACAGAGCTAACATTTGTTCTCCAGCTACAAAGTTGACAAACTACACAAGAAAAATGATGACGCAGGATAAACGTCAGAGTATCAACTCATACCCCAGGCATCCTTTAAATTATCCCCATTAGTAAATATGAAGTTATTTCTGAATGGAAATAGCAGACTTTCTTAACATAATCTCAAGGACCAAAATTACAGCTTCTCCCTGCCACAACAGAAAATATGTAACACCCTGGTTTAAGGAGCATATTTTCTGATTGAAAACGTCATGGCCTTCATAAACAGCTTTGCAGACATCAATAAAACTAAGACAGAGATCTAGACAACATCTTTATTGGGATTTCAAAAAATAAGACATTATGGGAAGATATAAAAGAAAATACTAAGGTCAATTCCTTCAAGTAGGATATCATTTTTGGTGGAAGACACAAATATAAACATGAAGATGATTTATAACTATTTATAAAACATAAAAGGGAGTGAGAACACTATTATAATCCTGAACCAAAAAGGAGGAAATGCCAGTCTACAGCTGTCAAGTTTAAAAGTGCTACACAGTAAAATTTTTAGTCTACGTTTTTGCATATGGGAGGGGATTTTCAAGTCAGGCTCATGGAAATTACACCAAATAGTCATGATATTTGAATAGGGGGACAGGCACAAAGGCATAATCCATGGAGCTCGGGATGAGATACCCAAGCACAGAGCAGACCTTTGGTCCCTCACAAATGGAAGGAAAAACCATTCTCAAGGAGCAAATGCAACTGCTGGAGCCGAATTAAATGTGAACTTCAAATCCTTGAGATAGACTTTGATAGAACAAGCAGTCTAGGTTTGAATCCCACCTCCACAACATATTAGCAAGGGGACCTTGGACCAGTTACACTATCTCCCTCTATCTTTTCCTCATTACAAAATGTGGATGATAATAATGGTAGCCACCTCATGTGGAAGTCATGAGGATTAAAAGCAACAATTTAGGTAAAGAGAGACAAGGCTTGCCACGTGGCAGATACTCATATGTTGGCTATTTATCATTATTTCTCTAATTATTAGAGCAGAGCACAGCAAAATGATAAAAAACATCTTCCTCCTGATAGTGAGAAGGGACATTTCCTTAGTCACATCTGGCTAAAAGATATGACTAATGAGAGATTGAAATTCAATAGCAGAATCCCATAAAGTATTAGTGTACACACACTGTGCGTGTTTGTGCACACATGCACATGCACTCCTTGCTTAGGTTTACAGTGTAACAAACTACCAACAAACACAGAACATAGATATCCCAAGCCAATTTATCTAAGAGTCATTTGGACATCCTCATTCAATGTTCCTTGGGTATCTCACACCATGTGTATCCAAAACTGACGTCTAATATTTTCCACCATCCTCTTCTTCTACTTCCCCTAACTTCCACTAATACTAGTGTCCAAATCCCGCTCATTTTCCGATCTACCTTCAAGTCCCTTCAATCTACCAACAAATCTTGTCAATTTTAATTCTAATCCAGTTCTTAATTCTGCTAGCTTTGCTAAAACTCCACAGCCGCTCTTACCTCCATCCTTTCTTCTGACTGGCTTACAGTAACTTACTCCCTGTGTCTCCAAACTTTCTTCTCTCTAAATTCTCCTTCTCTCTGCTAAAGGAATGTGCTGTCTAAAAGTATATTTGGAAAATAACACTACTGTGGTTAAAATCCAAAGGGCTTTTCATTTCCTTTAGAAGAAAGTCCAAAGTCTTTAGCATAGTTTATAATTCACATACTGACCCTTTTTATTCCAACCTAATATCTCACCTTTCCATCCCTTGTACTCGAATCTCTCCAACTAACTAAACTTTTCATCTCATGGGTTTCTTTTGCTTAGCTAACTCCTACGAATATCTGTCCACAGCTTCGACAGCTCTACCTCTTGAAGCTTTCCCTCACTCTCTGAAGGTACCCTTCTACGCTCTGTGCTCTGGCATCAGCCTATATCCCCCTCCTTATATATCATCTCTGTACCTGCATGTTTAAATGAGTCCCCTACAAGAGTAAAAGCTTTCAAAAGTCAGGGACATTGTCACTGTTCATTGGTATATTATAAAGTCCTACCCCAATGCCAGTCACACATAAATGCACAATGAATATCAATGGGGCTGAGCTTCATTGTGTTCTCATCCCATGGTATTCGTTCAGTTATTTTCAATTAACCTTTCTATTATCTTCATCATAAAACTCCTTTTGTTATAAATAAACATACGGAATGGGGAGGCCCAGCTGCCTACCATAATCGGGGTTCTGGTACCCATCATGAGTATAATGGAGCAGCACCACCCCTTACGGCCCCACACTAGCTAGCAATATTTCAGTCTGCTTCTGAGCTGTGGTGACTCAAATGCAAAACTGAGTATGTCCCAGGAGGATATGCAATTAATCAGGAATAACTAGAGATCATTTTTTAGCCACTTTTCAAAAAGCAGAGAGATTTCTGGAGGGTAGTGTTGATAACAGTAATTAAGTAACCTGTTGTATAATGAAATGTTTGATTCCACACCAAGTTTCTTAAACAGTTTTTCCCAAAGACCATCATTCTGACAAATTAGAACCATATATCTTGAAAATACACATGAGATGCCATGAATATATAATTAAAATAAAACCTGAAAATCAGATATTCAGGTATAAGGAACTGCCTTTTGAAATCATGCAATACCTGGCATGAGACAACAAAACAAAACATGAGCTCTGTTTACATATATAATAACTGTTCTTCATGATATGGAGAAACAGAATAGCAATGTAATGTGATATCAGGTATTATGACTTTTTAGTTTTTCTTTCTCTACAAAAGCACTAAATAATCCAAATCAACCACAATTGTTGAGATATATGTATTATTTTCCTCACATTACACATATGGAATTTAGCATAAAGAAGATAGATTTTATTTAGAAAGCATACTATGAAATCCAGTTGAGTACAGGGGCCGCCCTGTGGCCAGGTGGTTAAGTTCTCGTGCTCTGCTTCGGCGGCCCAGGGTTTCGCTGGTTCGAATCCTGAGTGCAGACATGGCACCGCTCATGAGGCCATGCTCAGGTGGCATCCCACATACCACAACTAGAAGGACACACAAATAAAAATACACAGCTATGTACTGGGGGGCTTTGGGAAGAAAAAGGAAAAATAAAATCTTTAAAAAAAATCCAGATGAGTGTAGAAGAATGCAGGATTTTTGAAGTATAGAATATAATGTATTATCATTCCACTAACTGTTACACCTAAATAAAATCCTCTTTCTTTGGGAAAACATTAAAAGTTATTTTCCTTGAACGGCTAATTAATAGGTTATGCATATGATATTTTCACTACAGTGTCAAATAAGCATGTTAGAGCAGATGCACCAAATACATAAAATTACTAGGTTGAATGTATAGATGCTATCAAAACTTTTTATTGACTCATACTTTATTTACTCTTCGTTTAGTTACTGCAGCCACAAGCTTAATAGTTCTGTTTATAAAAACAAAGCTAGGCAAGCTGAATGCTAAGAACAAATATATATGAACTCATTTTTGACTTGTGGATGCATGCATGCACACACATCTTTTTATTATCAGCATGCTCCCAAATTAAAATTGTTACCACATGCTAAGTAAACTTTTTCAGATGTTCAACAAAGGAGATCAAAAGAGATTTCATCATATATTTTTAGATCTCTGATCAGTCAAACATATAGGAACACAGACATGTCAAAACATCAAGTAATCCAAAGGTACAACAATTTGGAAATTTTCAGTTCAATGAAACTCATAAAGAGTAGTTTAGTGTACTTTCAAACTTTCCCTACTGACGTCTTAGAGGTGAAGCTATTTACAGAAACTTACTTAGTAGTTATGTGCAGGTAAGACTTGAGTAGGGACTAAGAGGAAGAATAGAACATAGATAAGCTGGGAAGGGAGGTTTAGCTTTCCAGGAAAATGAAACACCACAAAAACATACACATGGAAAGGAATATGTCATTTCTGAGGCCATGAGAAAACCAGCTTGGATGATTTTCTACTGGAGTTATGAGAGTGACAAAGTGATGGATTAGTATCATATAGTGACGTCTAATGACCATTCCTGGAATCCTTCTCTTTGCCTGCCACAAATTCTCACTGCTTTTGTTAAACCCATTCATAGGCAGGAGAAATATAACCAATGTGTGAGATCCATTCTCTACTGGACAAAAACCACACCAATTTTATTATTTGTTCCATTCTTACCTCCAACTTCCAGTGCAGGAAGTAAGCTTTGGCCTGCTTCTCTATCCAAACCTAGTTTCTACTCTTGTTTCAGAAACTGAGTTATTTTACTCTATAATTTTTGAATCTTGTTTGTCTGCCTAGTACCTGAGTTCTGGTCTTCCCTTCTCTACTGTTCTGGATTTCCTCCACCCTCAGCATCCTTGATTGGATTGCCATTTGGCATAGTCAAGTTTCTCTTGGGCTCACTCTTTACCTTCCTGGAGGCTACCTACTGCACCCTGTCAGGCTCTCCTGATACCATGCCCTGCTTGCCTAGTCAACACTACTACGTCACTCACTCAGACTCAATCTTATTTTCTGCTCAAGGATTCACCTTTATCATATTATTTTCCCCTGATAAGCCTGTCTAGGTTCTGAGCATTGGTCAACCCAATCTAACAAACACTGGTGCCAATTCACTCCAGTACTTTCCTAGAGCACTTCATCAAACACTGTTTCCTTTTTGTAATTGGTTCTAAAGTAGGAACTCCAGACAGATGTTTTGCTAACAGTAGAAGTGTGCTGTTGATATTCCAAAAGGATTTTATAATGGTACTCCTAACAGCTGATATTAACGGTTCTCATTTATCCTCATAGTTGAGTGTATTTTATTTATTTTGCGATTAAAATACATTTTAAAAGTCTGCAATATTTATGGAACAAAAATAGATTTAGAAAACAACCCAAAAACAAATAACAACAACACAATGGTAGCTAAGGCATTTAGCAAGATCTGATCAGCGGTAAGCAATGAAATCACAATAATTTTTCGATCCCTTATTAAATTCTTAAAAGATATTGCTTAAATATGAAATGGAAGAAGGGTAATGAACAATTTTAATGGGTATGCTCAGGAAACATAACTTGCAATGAAGGCGTAATCAAAAGGGGTCCCCAAAAGCCATCAGCCCTCAGTCTCAGAATAGCATGCCTTAGCCCCTCCTACAATACTAAAAATAATATTAACCTCATGTGAAGACGATATAACAAAAGTTTTAAAAAAATGAATTCAACCTAGAAACTAAAAGTTGAGAAGACTCTAATCAAAGAAATATAAAATAGTTCATGAATAGAATGATAACTGATTGCCCTAATCCTGTATCTGCATCATGGACGGAATGCGACACCACTTCAGGTAGGTGACCACAGAGTACATTATTTTACTCAGTTGAACACAAACTTAGAGCATGCACTATTGTGAGACATGGTATGGCTAATAATAAACAATTCACATGAGGTTTAGGGCTCATAAATGATACATCCAGAAGATATTACTCAAGGAAGTTAAGGACATTTCCAATCTATTTGTCAAAAACGGTCATTGCTGTAATGGCCATGGAAAGAATTCTGGACAGCATGAATTAGTGCTTAACATTTCTTTGTTTTTTGCTGAAAATTTCTTCAGGACATATTAAATTATGAAATAGTTTTATAATACTCCAAGATTAAAATGAGGATATTCCGCCCATCGTTTTAATCTTGAACATATTTTAATATCAGATATATTCAGTTTCAGCATATAAAAGTTTATATCAAAAAACATTTAGGTATCAAAAATCTAAAATTGCAATGTTATCTTCTCTATTAATTCCCTTTACAATTTTATCCCGATTCTGTCACTAACAAAATGCATATAGGCAAAATGAAAATGCAGTATTTTAGTTACAAATATTTAAATTTTAAAAATTCCTGTAAATGTGCTATACAAAAAATATAAACACAAAACAAGTGGCTAGTTGTAGATAATTAGGTAACAAATCTAGAAGTAACTTAGGTGTTCTAAATGCAATCTGGGGTACCTTCTATAGGTTACTTGCTCAACAAATGAGTATTTTAACTAAGTTATATTTCTCCATACGAATATAACAAATAGGAATGAAACAGGTTTGAAATGAAACACCTCTAAGTAATTTAAGAACAGAGATACTCTAGAAACATTTGGCAGTACATTTACAAATGTGATATATATGACGTGACAAAAACAGGGAACGGAAATGCTTTCTGTGGGTTTGTGATTTTTTTAATGTTTGGTGTCGTAGTAATCAGTGTATTCACTTTTTAGTGTGATAATATTAGACCACATTTAAAAGATATTTTCCCATGCTGATTTTTTCCCCCAACAAGGTCTCATAACTGTCAAGTACTTCCAAACAGCAGGCAGTTTTCACTAATTTCCGTTACTTTGCAATTAAGATGAGATGATTCAACAGGCTAAGAAGTTACACTAGGAAGAGATTTTCATGAGAAATAGAGTAGTTTTATAGGCAGTGAGGGGTGTCTCACCTGGTTTCAAAAGAATTTCTTTGTTACATAACTTTTCTAGTTAATTTACTACAAAAGCATGTTTTCCATATCCAATCAATTCTACTATCTCTTTCTGAAGAATGTATGGTTTATGGGAGAACATCTCCACAGTGATACATTGCCGTTTGTGATATCAGTTGAAAGAACACAAAGACAAAGACCTTTTCAAGATAAAACCAATCAAGTTAAAACATAAGAACAAACTATATATGAAGATCTTCAGTACATGAAGAAGTATGTTGTAGAGCCCTTCCTCATCGCTGAAAGGCAACATAGAACTGAAATATCTCTTTACCAAGTTGCAGTGAGAATACTCCAAATATATGACTAAGATATGTCAAGAGCTGGACAGGCTCATCAAGTGATCTGGTACAAAAACAAAACAAAACAACCAAACAACACTAGATCAAAACTTAGAATATATCTGATTTTTCTTTAATAAACTTATTTAGTTAATTTTAGTTTAAAAAATAAGTGATTTCAATCCTATAGAAGACTTTTATGGAAAGGATGCTATAGAAGAACCCATGGACTATTGTCATTAACGTCACCATCATCAGCAGCAGCAGCATCAAAAATAAGACTTTACACTTTAAAGAATTCTACAATGTGCTTTAAATTTATTCCTTCTTTTTCAAGTTAAAATGTCTTTATAAGTAGGCAGATCATATATGTTTTTATTTTTTAGATAAAATCATATATCTAAAAAATATGTCAAAAAGGAATATAAACTTTTCGTGATGAGTTGATCAAGGAAACATAGCTAGTAAATTTCTGAATAATACAGCCTAAAATAAAGGCTATTTTTAATTCATATTAGGGAGTAATATATTATATAATACATGTAATATAATATGAAGTAATAATACTTCATATTATATTATACTTATATAGAAAAGAATGAGTAATCTCCGATCTATGCAGTCATCGAACTGTAATAGAAGAAATTAGGTCATTGTAGAAAGAGCAGGGACTTGAGCACCACACACATGTGAGTTCAAATTCCCACTTCTCCACTTACTAACTGTGTATCTTTGATAAGCTAATCAGCCTACTTGACTTTAAGCTTCCTTATCTGCATACTGGAAATAATGCCTCTCTTTCTCTCATAGGGTTACTGTGAAAATTAAATGAGATACACGTGACAGGGGCTTAGGGCAATGTCTAGAACATACTATGTGCACGTAAACACAGAAATGTATGTTCCTTTCCCTCCTAATGTTATAACATTCTATACCATGTACCTAATGCTATGCTGAGGAGAAAATTTTATATGGTCCCTGTTCTTGAGGAAATTTTCATCATTGAAATAAAAACATTTTGAAATAGAGAACAACATATTGAAAATAGGATAGATTAGAAAGATGTGAGGCACCGATCACTCTTACCATAGTATGTCAGACTACAGAGAAAATCAAATGGCCTAGATTAGTCAGTTTCTGCTAGTTATTTTCTGCACATAATTCTACTTTCAGCTAATAAGTGGTCTTTTAATCTTCTTCTACACATCATCTTTTAAAGACCAATGTATCCAGCCTTCTTTTTGAGATTTTCCCATGAAACACAATAAGTTTATGATAACTTCTTCCTCATTTTTTCCCCTCTAAATTAAAAAACAGTTGCTCTTGGCAAGATAAAGAGTGATAGTACAGGGATATGTCAGACAATGGACTCAAGTATGGCTTCAGAAACTAGCAACACAGGTACAGCTTATTTTGCAGAAAACCCAAAGGGAATAAGGAAGAAGCAGGCTATTGGGTCTGTCTAATCAAGGAAAGTATTGGTGCTATATTTTGAGAGTGATCAACTCTTAAATGTGCATGTATGTTTCAAAAGATTTGAAATTGTACAATGACACTGTGTGTTGCAAGATATACTTAAAAGATTTTCCCTCTACAAAAGAACCATATGCACCTAAACTCTGTGTATCTGGTGCCATACAGTATGGCATCTTTAAGAGAATGCCAAATTATTCTCCTTCAAAGACCATGTTCTTCAGATTTCATTGAAGCCAACAAACAAACCCTCAACCATCAGCATTTTGAAATATTCTTTCAAAACTAGTGGTACAAATATATCTTTCCATACACTGTAAATGATTACACTTAGATTTGGTAAATACATAGGACTTTCTTTGGGGTCATTAGTCTGTTTATCTTCCAGGATATCTCCTATTAATTCTGTTCTAAATCTGAAAATCAATAGACATGGAATATTAAGCACTCAGAGAGAAAAAAATCACTCTTTCAAATGCATAATAGATTTTATTCTTACATTAATAAATGAAGATAAGTTTGTCGTATGTCTCAAGTATTTTAGCTTAGGTTTCTTCTTTCTTCCACTAAAATATCTTCTGTGTATACAACATAATTAAGGAAAACCACAACAGCTGGTTTTTGCCAGTGGGAATGTTTCAAAAACTGTTACTTCAAAGTGGCTTCCATTCTTTCCCCCTTTTTTTGGCAAAGGAGTCTTTTATCAAAAACCACTGCATCTCTCAACCATTCCATTTTTTTCCCTCTTTTCACTCTGAAAAAATAGTGTGAGGAAAAAATGAAGTTCTGGGGAAGACTTTTTATTTTTTCATTGCCCAATGGTCTGGAGTCTAGCAATTGGATGGGAAATTGAGTATCTGTTCCTTGACTCAACGCACCGTAGCAAAAGCAAAGAGAGAAAATACTCAGAATTCGGCAAGAACGTTTTCCTTTGGACATATTCCATTGGCTTGTGGCATGACTGCTGTACCTCCATTACAGGTTCCAACATCTATTGGTTGGTTCATCTGCTTCAAGCATTTCCCTTTTAAGCTCAGCACTACTTGGTCTTGTGAGAGCTCCTCGAAGGTTCAGTTTCAAAAGCCTCTTTTGGTCACAAGAGCTCCTTCTGCTTGTTCCTTTATCCAGTTTCCTGTTTGTGCCTGTTTATTAAATGCCTTTTTCCAAGTAACCATTGACTGCTGGAACTTTTACAGGATTCCTAATGATTCATTTGATCTTCAAATGCTTGGAAGGAGTCAGTGTTGGTCCTATCCTCTTTCTACCACTTGAAAGTCTGTCAGCCCAATTAACACATTCTCATTTGTGCACTATTAGGGCTTTCTGTGGGAAAGTTTCTACCAAATTAAGAGACATTTAGAATTTAGGTAAATTTTTTTCTTTCCAAGTATTTACATTTCAAATGTTGGGAAATATATGTGCCAGAAGATTTCTTGCGACTAATTTATTCTCCCTCCCTCTTTTGTTTTTTAATGACATAAACCACATGAGAAAGTCACTAAGAAACGTGGAATTATAAATCACTTCTTAGAGCTTATCTTTAAATTACAATTTGCAAATTGTAAATTAATTTACAAATTAAAGTAAATAATTATCAGTTAACCATATTTATAACTACTTTCATTCTCTGACCTACTTTTGATAAATGAGTGTATCTTTTTTTTTTTCTAACTCTAAACCTGGTCTTAAAATTCCCAGTACTTGGTTTTTCCTTTTTTAGAGTAACTAACTAGATCTACTGGGGAAAAATATACCAATTAGATTACAATGAGTAAACTTCCATTGACACAACTTAATATTATTATAATATTTTTAACTCATGCTATTCTAAACCTAAAGCTTGGGCTTTCTGTATTTTGAAATATACCCTACAGATATAATATACTTGGATCTCTCAATCAGCATATTGTATTATAAATTAAAGAATAAAGTACATAACATAGACACATGTAGTACAATATAATCACACTTTATTTTTGTGCTAAAACTATCATTATTATGTAGCTTAATAATACTGTACTTGTAAATGATTTTCAAGGGAAATTTTAAAATTGCAATCTCCACTTTTGGAGTTATTTGGAACTGACCCTAATCGTAACCAACACGGCACCTGACTCAGACTTGACGAATCCGTGAAGGTTCCTGGAAGGAAGTGGTGTCTGAATTGAGAACTGACAGGCGAGGGGAGAAGGGTGGAACCAGAGGTGGTGAAAGTGTTTCATAACGAGGAAGTGGGAATGCAAAAAGGGGGGACAGAGCATGGCCTGCTCAGTACTAAAGTATGTTTGGAAAAGTAATTAGTGTTTGTGGAAGTGGGATGTAGGTTTCAAGAGGTGAGACAGTAGCTATAAATAGGGACAGATCAAGTAGGACATAGAGGCCATATTAAGGAGTCTGAACTTTATATTTTAGGAATCAGGAAGCAACTGAAGCTTTTACTCTGTTTTGTTTTAAGCAGTGGAGCTACACAACCAGATTTGTTTTACAGAAAGAATATTTTGGAAGAAGATATCTAGAAATCCATTCCAATGACACTGATATTCTTGGACGGTGAAACACTTATGAAAGCCCATGTCATAGAGGATGAGTTTAAACAAACACTTTTATACTAAAAGATATGGATTTGATATTGTAATTCTCTGTATAATATTATCTATTGATTAGCCATTTACATGTATATAAGCTCCAAGATGGAATTCCTGTATATGGTAGTTTTACAGACTGAAATAATATTAATTGCTAATTTATATAGTGCTGTATTTATAGTTACTAAAGTCTTTCACATACTCACTTAATGATTTAGATCTTCTGAAATAGAACAATAAGGAATAATTAAAAAAAAGAGGAAGGTCATTCGTCACAGACTAAGGAACAGTAGAAAATTTATAAGATATTGCATTTCTTTTCCAAGAGTTTCTCACAGAGTAATCTATAAGAAGGAACGTACAAATAGCGGTAGGATCAAGAATTCTAGAATGTAAAAGAAAAAAAGGAAATTATATTCATTTACTTATTTTTCTCTTAAGAAAATGATATTTTACAGTTTAAATAATTTCATAGAGAAACCAAGCAACATTTTCCCTATCTTTGAACTTTCGATTCTTTGTATAATCTAAGGTGTTTCCCAAAGAAACTAGAAAGCTGTATGTAATGAGAAATAACATAGGGAACTAGCTTTCAGAGCAAATGGAATTTCCCTCCCATAGCAAAAGGAGACTTTGTTCTTTTTCTCCCCTTTTAGTGAAAAATGTCGCCACATTTCATTGAAACTAAAAATGTCACATTTCATTGAAAACCAACTGCAAAACTCACGCTGATTTCAGAGTTACTAAATGTGAATAAAAGGGATGGTATTGCAAGCAACAAAAAACACTACAGTGACAGAAAAGGTGAAGTTACTAGGGAACTTTCAACATTCCTGTTAGAACCAAAGCGATAATGAAGAGTTTGTTGTATACAAATAAAAGTGTATGAGAACATATGGTTGCATCCTCTTAAGCTCTAATGTAAACATTTGTATGTATACATACAGTATATGCCTCTGTACCTGTGTGTATGTGGGTGTGCATGTGAAGACTGAAGTTCCAAAGGGAAAACAAATGAGGGAAGAGGGAAAAAGAACAGGGCACTGAATAGCTGGCATGCCAGACTACAAAATTAAAATGAGCGGCAGCCTTCTTCTTAGTACTAATATCTAACAAACATTTGCTAAAACCTTGTAAACACATTAACAAGATTTGTCATTACAGTTCTCTGTCACATCACAGTGACAGAACAGCAACGAATAACGATGCTTTGATGATGTAGAAACTCAAACTTGTCCATTTTCCACATGATGGCTTTATGTGAGTTTATTAAGTAGCATTAAAGAAACAGATTATAACAAGAATAAGGGAATTTGTTACACAAAATAATTTATTTCATAAGCTATTTTATGGTTTTCATCTCCACAAAAATCAGAATTCCTTGTCCTGACCAATGATTGGGTTCAAAAGATCAAAATTAATGCTGTAATGTATATTTTAAATGTTATGCCTAGCAAAAGCCAACATCACTGAAATAATGATGGGTAAAAATAAAGTACAAAGATTTTTAAATTAAATTGTAATAAGAACCAAAGCAGAGAAATGTAAATGCCATAGCCTCAACGACTTAAAATATATTGTTTAAAAAATCCTGATCTTAAAAATGGGTTTCATAATCCAGCACTCATGTTACAAGCAACTGTCCCAGGTTGGAGTGAGATGCAGGAAAATTTGGACCTAAAAATGTAAGACATATGGTCTTGATTGCCTTTCGCAGCTACGTTAAGAGTTCAGTGTAAAGAAAAGCTTTCCAAACGCCAGCTTGCAAACTAGGTTTTTATGTGAAACTCTAATAAAACAGCAGCAGATGTTTCTATGCTATTAATTTGTTTGGAAATTTTTGGCTGGTTCATTCCATATCAACTGTTAGCCCTTGTCCAACAACTGCAGCATTCATTTCTTTTTTACACACAGAGAAAGAGGGAAAGGAAGCCTTTCCTTTGGAATAGATATTGCAACCAATTTGCTGTGTTCATGGGAAAGTGAATGCCAGCACTTCTGCTTTTTTTTTCTTCTCAATGACCTTAGAAATGGATAAAAGGTGCTTTTTACTATATGGGGGGAGGGGGATTTCCAGCCAAGGAATTGCTGAAGTAAAAATGAAGTATACCATTGATGGGTAAATAGATATTGAATAACATAGAACAAATTTTAAAGACTAATGAGACAAATCTTGACTTATTTACCTCTAAACCTGCTTATATTGATGGAGACCATTGACAGATTTATCCTGGTGCTGACTTACACGAGGAAAAGATCATCACCTTGTAAATTTTCACACTATCAGAGCCCATTCATTTCCATTCTTCCTCTCCCAACCTAGCAATCCATTCTTGCTGCCCCAAAGATCTTAAGAGATCACCTTGGATTGGATATTAATGTATCTCCTGTTGATTTTTGTTAAAATAGTGAACATGTTTTACCTTCAGCAAGAAAACAAACAAGATTTAAAAAATTAAAGCCTTTCCTTAACTTCGTCATTTTCCCACTTCCAATCAACATTTCCCAGCAAAACTGGGAGGAAAGAGCCGACAGTTGTTTTTTTTTCCAGTGAGGCCAAATGTGTTCCCTTCTAACCAGTTTTGTCCTCTAACTGGGCAGTTTGCTTTAAAGGAAATCATACTTTCTGGCTGGTGATACTGAGACTTCATTTTTAAGGATCATTCTCAGTCCATACAGATTATTAATATTTTTCAAGATTACACAGAAATCCTTAATGAGATTCAAATGCAAGCCCCAAAGCCTATTACTGTATGAAATCACTCAGGCTGCTGGCTAAAGTGCCAAAATGATTTGGATTTCAGTTTTGTTTCTAAAACAAATGTAATAAAGTATCATTAGCAAATTCAACTGAAGTTGGTTCAAGTTCAAAACGTCTGCACATTCTAGTGTAATTAGAGACAAGAAAGTTTTAAAGCCCTAATGGAATTTTCTATAATTCTCTTTAGTTGGAAAATGTTTGCTACTTGGAACTATTTCCATGACATAAGAGCCAACTCACAAAGCTAAGTACCTTATAAGACTCTTTCTCTATATGTGTCTACTGTGATCTTTTGACACTGTGGCTGCTCTTCCAGGCCTGTGGAAACAGCTAAATCCTACAGGATCTCTCAGTTGCCCTGAGAATAGAATCCATGCTCTTGTGTAATGATCGCCTTTACAACCTGGCTCCTCTCCTGCTCACCTCTCCACTTCATCTGTTGCCACTCTTGACCTCCCATGACACTCTATATTCCAGGCTGACGGAACTAACTTCAATTCCTAAACTAGTCACTAGCTCTCTGGCCACTAATTAGATGGTAGGATGTTATTTCCTACATCCCAAAGTCTTAACTAGTTACTTACTACATGTTCTATCAGTCTCAAATTAAATCTTTTTTTAACCTATAAATTTTTCTTAATTCCTTTCTTCCCATAGCATCTACATGCCCATCATTGCCTCACCAACATCACGTAGGGAAAATCTCGTTTTTACATGCTCACATAGAACATGGTCCCTACCTTTGCAGAGCAGAATACACTGTACTTGTCAACCTTACCCAAGCTCCTTCACAGTAGGACTGTTTAATGTCACCATGGAATCTTCTTTTCCTAGCAAGGTACCTAAATTTTAGAAGCCATTTGATAATCCGCTTTGACTTGAACACTCTTTAGTACCTCTACAACACCAGACCCGATTTTGTTATATAGAGGTCATATATCTACATTTCTTGATTCTGCCAATTCTGCTAAATCAAGAATGGATTTTCTAAACTTAACTCATCTCAGACTGAGTCTCTGCTCTGAACTCTCTTCTAACCCTCCTACCAAATCATGTTTTTCCCCACTCACCTTTGACTCAAATACTCTCCAATTCCCCCATCTCAAAGGAAAAGCCAAAATTGTTATAATGACCTACAAGACTCTGTCTATATCATTTGCTCACCCCATTATCCCTCTCACTTCTTTTAAATATGTTTCCACCTAACTCATTCTTTCCCAGGCTGGGGTCTCAGCCATTCCTTAAATGACTCGGGCAGACTTCCTCCCTCAGGACTTTGCAGTTACCACTCCCTCTGCATGGATAATGGATACACACAAGGCTCCCTCCTTCAGCTCCTTCAGACTCTTAGTCAACTGTCACTTACTCGGTGAGGCCTAGCCTGATCCCCTTATTTAAAATTGAATGAATATCCTCACAAGTGACAGTTCCCATCCCCTCTTCTTGCTCTATTTTAGTCTTTCATCATCTAAGAAACCACACATTTTACTTACTTATATTATTTATCGTATATCCCCCGTTTTGCACTGCAAACTCCCTGAAAGCAGGGATTGGAAACTGTAGGGTTCAGTGTTGTTTTGTTTTTTGGCATCCCAGCACCTGGAGGAGTGCCTGCCATTGAGGAGATACTACGATAAGGTTTAAGTGAACCATGTATGATAAATACAATACAACTGAACTTACATATTTTTACTTCTAAACATTGTATCTCTGTTAAACTAAATTCATGATCTTGATCATTATTTTTAAATTGCATTATTACAATTATTCACATGGTAGAATTTTAAAAACAAAGAATAAAATATTAATGGCTTACACCTAACATCTGAAACTATTTTTAACTATTTCTATAATTTTATAGAAATTGGGAAAACAGTTTCAGTATAAAATTTTCTTTAAATCTTAGAAAAACATAAACTATGAACTGCTCCAAATACAAATATTTTAGGTGATTCTTTAACAAAATTGAAACACACATAGAGTTATTTTGTCAATCATTATATGATATAATCTTTGGAAAAATAAAACCACAATTTAACCAAAATTCAAATAATCAGGAAGAAAATAGTTTTTATACCAAATATTGCTCATCTAGAAGCTTTAAACACACAGGCACACACACACTCAACAGGCACACATGACGCTTTGATAACAAAATGAATACAGAAAGTTTGCAGAGTCACAAAGTTTGAAATTCATGTTGTGTCTTAGCTGAAACCTCATGTTTGTAAAACATCTGTCAAGTATAAAATCATTTCTTGATTTGGCTGGTTTTTACAAGGGATAAACATGTATAGAAACATATAAATATGGATGTGTCTTTATTCACCTGGACCAAAAATGAATATATATTGCCCTAACTTAAAAGTAGCTTATTTTTGCACTAAAGCATTAATATACTAGACTCCTAGTTAATAAGAAATCAGTTAAACCAAATTCTTAGAAACATTCCTTTTAACCAAAACATATTTTTGTCAACTATCTTAAAAAAATTATCTATTATGCTATGTACACCTGTGCCTTCATTCTTAAGGTAAGTTGGTGGATCAGAGACCTCAACCCAGACAGTCTGACTTCAGAGCCCATTTTTAATCACTATTTATCCTGCCTCCCTGTAGTAGCGGCCTAAGGCTATTGACAGTGATTTCTGCTCTCACCTCTTTTCATGGTAATATTTATTTATTGAATATTCACTACAGGCAAAGCATACTTGAGTCTTAGCTCTAAACTGGAACTTATTAACTCCATGGGTATTGTCCTGTTAGGCTGGATCCAGAGTAGAGATATTCATTCATTCATTCATTCATTCATATTTAAGCAAATGTTCTACTCCTCCCAAATCCTAGATCCATTAACCTACCAGGCTGTTCACTTAAGTATATGTAAATTGTTTTCTTGGTGAATTGTAAGTGTGGGTTTCTGAAGCTAATAATTAAAATAGGGTGCAAGTGCTTTAGGTATAGCTATTCCACCAGGGACTGACCTTTTTAATTCTTTATCAAGTAGTGGAAAACGTGGCTTTAAGATATTTTTTGCCTTTGATTCTGAAAACACAAATATTTTCTAATACACAAAACTATAGGGGATCGTGTCAAATTGTTAATATTCCAGAAACTCAAGGTTGGTTTCACTTTAGAAGAATGCATATACGAGTTTACTACATCAATAGAGTAGATGGGGAAAACACAGATGCTCCACAGAGCCAGGAAAATCATATCATAAAATTCAAAACTCACTAATGAAAAAAAAACACAAAACCTCAGAAAATTAAGAAGAGGGTATATACTGAAAATTTAGAGCCAATATTGTATTTAATCGGAAAATATTAGAAGGAATCCTTTTGGTTTGTTTTTCTTTTGCCGAGGAAGATCTGCTCTGAGCTAACATCTGTGCCAATCTTCCTCTGTTTTGTACGTGGGTCAGGGCCACAGCATGCCCACCCATAAGTAGTGTAGGTCCATGCCCAGGAACCAAACATGAGCCACTGAAGTGGAATGTCCTGAACTTAACCATTAGGCAAAGGGGCTGGAACCAGAGGCAATCCTTTTTGAATCAGGAATAAGACGGGAAGTTTGGTGTTACCATGCCCAGTCAGCATCATTCTAGAGGTCCTAAAAAGTAAAATTAGCAAAAGTCTTGCAGAGTATTTCAATCTCAGCAGTTCCTACAGTCAAAGTTGCAATGATTGTAGTTCCAACACCATCATTCCCAACTGGAACCATGTAAATGGAACTTACTAACTGAGATAAAAAGCTAGGAGTCTAGGGCAGACATCTCAGACCTACATAGGTGAAGCTGTCTGCTGCTGAAAACTTTTTCAGATCACATCCAACATCTCAGATAATTCAGCATTTGAGGGTACAGTTCCTGATGGTTCAATCAAAATACAGCTAAGCAGAAGCTGTGAACAAAAAAGTTGCAACTAAAACCACTTCAACAGCTACAGTTTGCAGCCAGAACAGGTGAGGCTGAGTAAAAGACTTCAAGGGCATCACGTTGAGTGTTTTTTCCTATCTCTACTGCTTCGATCTAGTATAAGGAAGGTTCAAGCAAACCAGCAGGTAGAGGGTGTTAGGCCGGGACCGTTGTCCGTGGAGAGAGAGTGGATCTAAGGCCTGATGGAAAGGTGGAGGCCCTAAGTGGTGGTCCAGGCTTTCCCCTGGCATGTAAGTTGGGGACAGCACCTTGGAGTTTAGGAGGCCATGGCTCCCCACAGTGTGGGGCAGTAGTGACCCAGGTACCGAAAGTCCCATAACCGGATGCTGTGGGGCAGCATCATTCATTCACTCCACCACTCTCAGGTTGCTGCAAGCACTGACCTCCCTCAAGTGCCTTAAATGCTGAAGCCACCAATGATGGTTTGTGGAGGTCACGATCCTACCACCACCATGGCACCGGACCCCTGGGCTTAGACCCGGGCAGGGACCTCCTGCTCTGAGCAGTTAAGAGTAATAACCGTGTTCCCACACCCAGTGGAAGTAAGGGCAGTTACTGCCTTGGAGGCCCAGGTGGCCGTGACTCACTGTAGGTGCCTACAGACACGTTGGAGAGTTCCCGCTTCCAGTTCACAAGCGCTGTTGGGAGATGGCAGCTGGCGCTGAGAGTGAACGAGCTTGAGCATTTGAGTGCAGTTTTCTTGACTATTTGGGTTTCAGCTTCTTCCAAAGGCCTGCCTGCTCAAGTCTGTTGCCCACTTTTCTATTGGGCTATTTCCCCAGCTCCCCACGTGGGGCACCTTAATATCCTAATATGCCAAAGGATGCTCATCCTTTGTCATACATGTTGTGAAGATCTCTTGATTCCTGTCATTTTTTTATGGTGTCTTTCTGATGCACTGAAGATTCTAATTTTAATGTCAAATTTAGTGACCTTTTTTCTTTATAATTAATATGGTTTGAGTCTTGTTTATTTTTAATTACCCTAAAGTCATAAAGCTTTATTCCTATATTGCTTTATAGTTTTTCTTTTCACATTTAGGACTTTATCAGAAACTTAGGGCTTTGTAGAATGTGGAATAAGTGTCTACCTTTTTTAAAACAAGTTTTTATATCTGATAAGGCAAGGCCTTTCATCTAATTTTTATTCTTAGAGCTGTCTTGGTTATTTTTGGTTTCTTCCCTTTACATAAAAATTTTATATCAGCTTGTCAGGACCCCTCACATACACACACACACACACACACACACATGTAAATACACACACACACATACAAGCTTGTTGAGATTTTTATTGAAAGAAAGAAAGAAACAAAACAGAATCTTTATTATCAATGAGGGAAAATGATTCCCAGCTAAAATCCCCCATAGCAATTTATTGCCTAATGGGAGAGGATTTTTACAACTTTTTGATTCAGTCCATTCTTCCATCTCTATAAACAGGTCTTTATAATGCATCCAGGTTGCTGGAACAGAATTGAAAGAGTACAATCTAACGAAAACATAAAGTGATCCAATTTGAAAGCTAAAGGCCCACACTTAGCAATTTCTTTATTTTCCGTCAGGTTGGTCTACTCATGTATTATTTTGGTGTGTGTATTATCTGTATGATTACAGGCAAATCCCTTTAAGACAGAGAACAATTTGCTCACTCCAATGAAACTCTTCAGTACTTATATTAAGCAGTGTTGTTTGATACTTTTCAATTTTTTGAGTATCTATGTAGGTCACGCCTAGCAACAAATTAAGGATTTTATGTTTAATCACTCATGTTTGCAATAACCCTAGAAGATGGGTCCTATTCTCTCCATCTTATAGCTGCAGAAACTGAATCTTGGAGAGATTAAGGAACTGCCCAAGGACAAACAGCCCAGAAATGGCAGGACCTTGAAACCCAAGCTTTTCTAACTTTAAAGAATGTTGAGTAAATGTTTGTTATGTGTATAAAAAAATGGTAATAGAACTCAGATTTGGAAAAGACAAATGTGGATACATTGTCAGTGATTAAAGATATATGATATTAATTGAGATTTTATTTACTTAAATCATTCATTGTTGATAGGTTGAATCTACACCAGAACTTGTAATCCCTACTCTGGAATTATTCCATTCGGCTGTGGCTAGATCTATGCACTGTTTCTCTTGCCAAGAACCTCAGCTAGTCCAGGGAGCCTCACATACTGGTCTATAACTCTATTAAAACTGCTACAAATAACTGCTGAACACACTGTCTCATATCATTCAAACCAGAAGTTCAGTGGCAACATGCCACCATAACCTCTTTCTGATTTGGTAGCTATGAAATTTCTCTAGCATCCTTTCTTTTGGATAATATAAAAAATATCCTCTCTCTCTCATACACACACACTTACATATAATCTAAACTGCTTTGTGATCTTTCTTGACTTAAAATACGATTCTAATTATAGTGAAACTTTCTCTATCTGGCCTACTAAGAAAATAATTCACGCTAGTTAGCTAGTTTCCCTTTTTTTGTACAAATTCTATGAAGCAACATTTAATCTTTTAATCTGAAAATGTCAATTTATATATAGCAGAAGCTTCGAATTATATGAATATATAGATAACTGCTTATAATCTGCATTTTATAGTGTTTCTGTTTTATCCTATGACATCCCATCTATGAAGTCATTTTACCTTTTCAGATGTCCCTATTCTTAAAATTTCATTTTTCTCTAAATTGTTAGCTTTTCACATGCAATAGGTTTTAGATACCAGACTCCAAATTCTTTAATATTGTTTATATATGAATTGTCAAAGATTCATAATAATAACATGTCCCACCCCTTCCTCCCCAGCTCCCATGACAGCACATAATGAGTATTTGGAATTGGCCCAGAAAAATGAGGTTGCAGGATAATTTAATTTAATTCAATTAAATTCTACATAATTCAATTCCTTTCAGCAAACTTTTGCAGACAGTGTGGCTAGTCCAATACTCCATGAACCTAGGTCCCTGCCCCTTGTTCCAGAAGCAGATCCTGAGATGAGACTTTGAGTGCCTCATGGTTAGGGGAGTGGGGAATTCAGACAGAGAAGGAAAGGACGCCAATACAGTGTGCATTCATGAGCATAGAGAATGCCACTATAGACAACAGGTCAGTCTCACTGGAGCCCTCCAGAACATTATATAGAACACCCTTTAGAGTTATCCCACCAGAGAGGAAAGGAAACTGAGGTATAATTTTGCATCAAATCCTGTCTGGAAAAACAAAACAAAACAAAACAAATGCCTAGTGTTGGTTGAGGTCTACTTCTGGATGTGCTAATTCCCAGAAACTTCAGGGTACCTACATGAACAGCCCAAGCTTGGGGCCAGCCAGAGAAAAGAGTCACAGGTATTTGTAGAAGGAAGTCCTTGGCATGCACAGAAGCAGTGAGTACAAAGGACATGTGGGTGGTAAACCAGTAGCATCCAGTACAACATCCTTGTCTCTATTCATGGTCCTGTTTGTGCCAGTTGCCCTGAATCGACCAAATATTCTTTGAGCACTTTCTGTACCAAAATCTATATTGGGCACTGTGGGAAAAACAAAGATATCAAAGACACAGTTCCTGCATACCCAATGGACCAGTAGTGGGCTCTTACGATTCTGTAATCTGATGGAAGAAAACTGAAAGAAGCTAGATTTCAGATACTGCAGAAAGACTACAGGCAGACTACATATTACATATTCCACAATAATATCAGAATACATGTTTTCCCCTGAAGAATCGACATTTCCATGGGTTAAAAATTATTTCTGCCTTCCTCATTCTGGTCCAATTTAATAAGTCTATCCAAAATTAAAATGAAGCCCGTGGAAAAGGGAAAAAAAGGAAAGGAGTTCAAGTGATTGTTTATACTCTAAAAAAAATGTAAATATTTTCCAATGATCGAAATTAATATTTACTAATTTAGTGGAATATGCTTTGTTCATGCACAATAGTGCATTTGTTAACATTGACATATTTATCTGGCCTTTCCTAGTCCTAGGAAAAAATTATGTCAATTTTCCTTCAGACTGCCTTCCTATTCTGTCACACAAATTATTTCATGAAACATGAATCCAAATGTTCTGTTCTTTTTCAATTTCCTTTCACCACAAATTCCAGAGTTCTGCACTCCATGGCTTTTCAGTAACAATTCAGTCTTTTTATTATAATGGCAAAAATGCAATACTGCCATCTTTAATCAAGCTACTTTTGACATGTCTTCAGTAGTGAAGATTCATCCTTTTATGTTAGAGGGAAATTTTTAAAAATAATTAGAATAATTTAAAATGATTTTTGCTGATGAATTTTCAGCTCTTGGGATCCTCTTAACTACATTTTCCATCAGATTCTGCAATGCTTTTGCTTCTTATTTTCTAATGCTAGACAATCACTATAGATACAGAAAATGTCATAATTTAAAGATTTCTCATTTGGCAAGAAAATATTTATAACATACATAAAGTGTCTAGAAATTTAAGATAATTTACTATCCTATGTCTTTGCTAACAAGTCTAAGAAAAAAATAAGGAATAGAGAAAAAAAATACTGGACAAATATCCTTATTAAGTAACTCAAAGCAAACAGGATAATTTCAGATAAAAAAACTAGAGTAATTTGTGACCCAACTGTAAAGATCCCCCACATATAATTAAGTGGCACAAAGACTGTTGCTTCTTTAAGTTGTCATCCAGGCAATAGAAATCTGCAAGAGGACACGGTCCACAAGACCCTCTAAGGTCTGGTCCTGCCTCCATTTCCAGCCTCAACTCATACCATTTCCTGCCCGTTGTCTTTGAACCTTAATAGCTCTTTCCTGCCTCCAGACTTTTAACCATCCACCTAGCACACTCTTATCTCCAGCTGTTCACCTGCCTAATCCATACTCATCCTTTATGTCTCAGATATGTGTCACCTCCTTAGAGATTTTTTTCCCTGACTACCAAATTTAAAGTAGATCCCTACCACCATTCTCTCTCAGAGTGTTCCTTCTTTTCCTTATAAAATTTGTCAGAATTTACATGTGTGTGTACATATTTACACTATGTAATATGGCTCTGAGGCCAGGAAGAATTTCTATTTCTATTACTATCAGGTACCCAGCATCTATCACACTTAGTGACTACCCAATTAATAATAGTCAATTAAGTGAACAAATGAATAGCAATTCATTTTTATTCAAAACTTTGGGATAAATAGAGATCTGCATATTTATTATTCATTGACATTACTGAGAGACACGACTTGCTGAATTCCTTGAGGCTGTATTACAGTAGTTTTTCAAGAGCATGCAATAGAAATTACTATCTATTTCAGAACAATGTCTGGCATATTGTAGGAACATAAAAAAAGTTTGCTGAAGTAAGTAAATCAATGAGCATGACATGATAATTTTCAAATTTTCACATTAGTCAGTGGCAAGGATATTAGTCTATAACAAGACATAAATATTATTAAGGCTCTTTATCTTCCACTCTCTAAAAACAATTATATTTGTTTTTGAGATTTCTTCTACCCTGTTTGATTAAATAAAGTCAACATGAAAAATCTAGCTAGGAAGGATTCATTGTTTGTGATTTTTGCATTATTCAAAGCAGATTATAAAACTTTTCCGGTTTTTGAACAAAATATATTTGTCATGTAAAAGGCAAATCTTGGCTTGTGACGCTATTTGGAACTGCAGTTTACAATGATGGAAGACAGGATGTGAGAGAAGTGAAGATACAATGGAACTTTTGAGAAAACAAACTTGGAATCAGATAAACCTAGATTCCAGTCCTGATCTAGCTACCTAAAAGACATATGACTTCGGGCAAATTATTTAGACTCCCTAAAAGAAGATTCCTTTTCACTATTCGTTTAATATGGACAATAGTACCCTCATATTTTTTGTAAGGATTGGGAGAGCCTAAATTAAGCAAATAATATAATGGTGCAGATAAACATGCACCTAGTAACCTCTTAATAAAGAACAACTATAACAATACTAATTATTATTATCATTACTTATCATTTTGTTAGACAATATGTTTTAGTTCCCTAATCTGTTATTTCTCCCATTTCTCTCTGCTCATGCACCTATTGCTTGATACTTGTTCCATGTCAAAAATGAGTTTCTATTCCCTCACAAAGCTACTCCTTTCACCTAAATTCTGCATCTCACTTTTCTCACCCTCTCCTGAAATTTCTTCTCTGAATAACGCCTTTTTTCTATAAATCCTTAGTTAATGTCATTTAAGGCTACCATTCTAAGAAGACAAGAGCTTCTTCAAATACATACAGAGTAAATTAGTTACAAATAATTGTCTTTGAATACAGCTAAACATTTTATAGTTTAAAAATAGGAGACTCATATACTTTCCATTCACACTTACAGAGGCATTTCTAAAACTTAAAAACTGCTAGCCTCATAGTAAGGACAAGAGTATACAGAGAAAGCCAAACTAGTTTGATGTCAGCAGAAAACATGTCCTGTAGCAAAACGGTCTCTGGCCAGATGATATGACTCATCAAATGAGCCCTGATTTAGAATAGCTCAACTCCAAAAGGAAAAGAAGAGTCTTGAAGCAACATCTGTAGAACAAAGTAGCTGACGACAAGTTGACCAAAATCTTCCTCAGGAGAGGAGTTAAAAATGTCCAGTCCCAACAGAAGTCTACTCGAAGACAACCACATGTCTTTCTTCAAAGAAACACTATTCATAAAGGCTTGGGCCATCAATTCTCAGATAGCAAGGAGAATAGCAAAATACACTTTCTGCTGTCGATTTTTTTCTGTCCCTTAAATCATGTCATCATGAAGGAAGAGACTGGGTACATGCACCCCTAGAAGGTGTCATTCTTCACGTACGATGTTTAACAGAGGCCCTCCCTGACAAAATACATTATCTACATGTCAGCCCTGTTTCAAATTCAAGAGACTGTAGCTTCATGTAAATCCAATTTGGATATCAACTGCAAAAGTGATATTCTCTCTGGGACAATCATCTCATAGAAAATGTGCTGATACTGTTCAGTCTCAGCGCCTTAATTAAATCTGTCATATCCCAAGGATTTTTATTAAATCAAAGGAATGATGACTCCTGCTAAGATTTTGAAAGATCTGAGGTATCCACAAAGATCACTTTGTTGTAGTCCTTATTGGAAGAAAACATTCTACATTCAAAAAATAATGCCTAACATCTAGGATATCCAAAAATCTCTCCATCAGCCTAAGAACAGGCACAGAGCTGGAACATTTTCTATTTTCCTGATAAGTCCTAAGTCAGCCGTAACTCATTAAGGAAGTTGTTCAAGCCAAATTAGATTTTCCAGAAACTGCATCATCTGACATAAAGGAACTCCGCTTCAGTAATAGATTCAGAAAAGACTAGCTAGCTTTTAAGCATTACTCCTTTAATCTCATGTAATCCTGCAATGAATATACAATGCACATGATATTCTGTACCATAATCAGTGTGTACCAGCACATCACTACTTCAATGAACTTTTGGTTCATTGAAACTTACAGAAACATCTTTCTCAAAAATGGTTTTAAGTCTGTAATTTGCCTCATTTTGAAGCTATAATATGCCATGATTTCTGGACAGAAATTAATAGTTCCTAAGAAAGGGCTATTCTCTTTAGGATATTTCAACATCTGTGGAAAAATCTGAGGTTGCTAGAGATTAACCAGAGAGGCATAAGCGTGTGCTTAGTGTAAAAGGTGAGAGATGCTTGTATAAGGAGCACTTCCTTCCCCAACAACCCTATTGGAATCAACGTAAGAGCTGAAGTTCACTATGGAGGTCATTTAGAATCTGTCCTTCCTGGACACCAAAATGTTCCATTGAATTACTTCAAGGGCCACAATGAGGAAAGAGGCGAAGGGATAAAGATACATAGAGGGGCTCTAGTTCAACTCCTGCTTCAATCAGAGCAGTTCTGTTACAGTCCTTTGATATATTCATCTCTAATACAACCCACACATTCAGACATTATATATTGACACCTTCAAATTGTTCTTTGTCTTGTGAGCACTGTCAGCTGAAGTAACGATATGGTGGAATGGTCTGGCAGCTGACATTTCAAATTTAGCAGTTGCCATCTTTTTCTGGGTAGCAAAGTATCATGATTTTAATATATGATTGTGTATATAGCTATGTACAGATATTTGTTTTACTTTTATTTTATAAAAATAAAAAAGGAAAAAGGGGCTGGCCCCGTGGCCGAGTGGTTAAGTTCGCACGCTCCGCTGCAGGCGGCCCAGTGTTTCGTTGGTTCGAATCCTGGGCGCGGACATGGCACTGCTCATCAAACCACGCTGAGGCAGCGTCCCACATGCCACAAGTAGAAGGACCCACAACGAAGAATACACAACTATGTACTGGGGGGCTTTGGGGAGAAAAAGGAAAAAATAAAATCTTTAAAAAAAAATAAATAAAATAAAAAGGAAATGGAAAAATGAAATGTTCACACTAGTAGTAAGTATAGGCCTCAAATATAATATCATTAGAAACCTAAACCAAGCATGTAGAAAGAGTTCATTTTAATTTCAACTGAATACTTCCTCAATGGACTAGTTTCACTTAGGTAGAAAGAGAATAAAGTAAAAGAACACGTATGAAATGGTGGGAAAATATTGTTTATGTTGTGTTTAAAGAGTTAGGATATAATTAAAAATTACATAGTTTAGCTTTCTTGGACTGGAACTTCTTGTCTTACTACATATAAATCTATTACTCAATTTTTCCTTTGAGAATATAGGGGTTGTCTATCTTCCTACACCATATTTCATTTCCAACACTTAAAAAAAGTTACAAATGACAAATCTATTCCAATCTCCTGAAGTAATATTTCAGAAATCTGAAGCCCCAAAATTAAAGAGACTAAGTTAAGTTCATATAGCAGCTAAGTGTCAGTGGTCTTTCTAATACTTCATAATCTGTACTTGTGGAATCATGTCTTTCTAGTGTATATTAGTTAGGGTTCTCCAGAGAACGGAACCAGTGGGGGTGGTGTATGTGTAGGGGGGTGAGAGATAGAGAGAGAGAGATTCTAAGGAATTGGCTCACACAATTGTGGGGGAAAACAACTCTAAAATCAGCAGGGCAGGTTGGCAGGCTGGAGACCCAGGGAAAAGTTGATGTTGCAGCTTGAGTACAAAGCTAGTCTGGAGGCAGGATTCCTCCTTCCTTAGGGGACCTCAGTGTTTTTCACTCAAGGCCATCAACTGATTAGATGAGACCCACCCACATTATAGAGGGTAATCTGAGTTACTCAAAGTCTACTGATTTAAACGTTAATGTCATCTAAAAATTACCTTCCCAGCAATGTCAAGATGGATGTTTGACCAAATATCCAGGTACCACAGCCTAGCCAAGTTGACATATAAAATTAACCATCAAATGGTGCTGAAAGACTTGATTTAGGAAAAAATAAAAGAAGAGGCCATCAACACTTTGATGTACAACCATCAAAAGGTTTAAATTAAACCCAAACTCTGTAGGTAGGCTATTTTGCTTTGTAATCAGAGAAGGTTAAGTATGGAAAGATGGAAGATGGGTTAGTTTGTCTAATAGGTAATAATTCTGACTATAATCTTAATTTTCTTTATTCTTCTTCTCAGCATAAAATTCATTTTCACTAGTTGATTTTTCACTGATGTTGCATTTTTCAGTTCCACGCTGTGCATATTTAGTCTTCCAGAGTGTAGTTTTTATCTTGTCTAAAAGGCCAATTTTTTAACAAGCTCCAGAGAATTTCCAATAGGGGAAAAGGTGGTCAGTGGAACAGATTGCACTGCTAAAATACATTAATTTATTACTGTAGTCTTCATTTGAAAATGTGTGTTTAATGACCTAAGAAAATGTTGCATGTCTCCAAGCAGAACAATCATTTACTAGCAGACAAGCTCCATGCTACTACACTAACCCTAAAACAAATGGTTCCATTATATACATGGTTAAAAAAAAGATAGGTGAATGAATTTAATTACAAAGAAATTAAAATTTTATTTTGAATCCTAAAATACACTACTTCATGATTTTTATCACTTGGGTCCATAAAATTCATGGACTATAGTAACTTTAAAGCGATCGCAGAATATTTCTAAACTCTGCTCCTCATTTTCTAGATGAGCAAACTGTTGTCCTTGACAAAGGTCAAACAGCTTGTTAGGCATGAACCATGTCAGAAACTTGGTGCCTTCTGCTCTTTCCACTATAATAGGTGGCTTCCCAGTGGGGAAAGTTCTTGATCCAAGATTACATTAAATCAAGTTTGTAGAAATATTACCCAGTAAAAAATCATACAATCTGGCAATTTACCAACTAGCTAACTGTAGAAAAAGAACTTTCATATATTCTCACAATAAACTTTTTTATGATGGAAACCATGTGGAACATTTCTCAGCGAACCACTTAGTAGATCATGGAATGGCATTAAGGAAAGTTCAATAACATAAGAGAACAATAGATTGCAACCAGGTGAAGTGTAAAAAATCACTCACTGGGAAAGACACTAACATTCTAGTGTTTTTCAGTAGTGTAAAGAAAACAGAATATTTAGCTTTCATCTGCAATATGCCGAATAACAAATATTTAATTATATTGTATAATTCCCTTTAAAAAAAACCAAAAAACCTAGGGCAGTGTCTGAAATGGGATTAGTCCTCAATAAATATTTGATGGATTGGAAAAGGTTTTTGAAGAATTAGAGAGTTATGATAATGCTTTGTAATTTTCAAGAAGCAAATGTAATTCTTAATATACCTGGAAAATCAAATAGATTAAAGATATACTTATTAAATTTCATTAATATATTCCCTTCCTACTAGTAGTATCATTCACAATCTAAGAGGACAGGTCAGGATTAATTCTGTAGCCTTGGTCTTATACTTTTTTGCTTCTAGTCCATTTTTCTGCCCTCAAAACATCTGTGTAGTAGGTAATAAGAGCTAGGCAGAGTTTATATGCCCCTCCCCCCAACATGAGGAAAGATCTGTGAGAACATGAATACAGCCATGTCATCAAGAGCTAATGATTTTCACCTCTACCATTTCCCTGGAGTGGCCCTTAGATTTATGTCTGTTTTCACTGTTAAAAAAAGACCCTACAGCTCCCTCCTGAGATAAGAAGAGGGTCGTAGATAAGAAGAATTCTAACTGCCTGTTAGACGGAGAGATTCTACTTAGAGGTTGGTTGTGTGACTTGTTTCTATATATAAATGAGGGCCTTGTAGTTACTTGTGTGAACATATTTCTTGATGAAAATATAGAAATAATGGTTATCATTATTTCAATGTTACAATTGAATATTTTCCTTTTCTTAGGGTTTTAAAAACATTGCAAAAGAGAAATTCAACAGAGTGAATAAACATAAAGTTATGGGTAGATTTTACAGAGTTTTTTACCCAGTTTGCATAAAATAAAGGTGATACAAATCCAAGTGTGGACTTGTTTAATCATCAGTCAATCTCCATTAAAAGTCTGAAAAACCAATCCGCCCATGTTGGCCAGAGAGAAAGACTCAGTCATGCATCCAGTCTTATTTTCCTTCTATGTATCTCATTTATCTCTTGATGTTTCTTAAATGATTAAAAGGTCTGCCTTTACATTTCTCAGCATCAGATTATAACAGAACAATGGCCCACTACCATCACCAGAAGACTTCTCTCTTAATATTGCTGTCTTCATTGCTGACTGTATTATTTCATGACTTGAACACAAATACATGCTGCATCTCCTATGCTGGAAGAAATCTTGGGGATCATAATCCATAACGTTGGAGTGAAAAAAAGAGGTCCAGATGGAATTACTCATTTGGTCATTCTTTGTTTTTGTTTTATTTTTTGTTTTTTATGTGTGCGTGAGGAAGATTGGCCCTGAGCTAACATCTGTGCCAATCTTCCTCTATTTTGTACATAGGATGTCACCACTGCATGTTTTGATGAGCAGTGTATAGATCTGCCCCCAAGATCTTAACCCAAAAATCCCCAGACGCTGAAGCCAAGGGTGTGAACTTAACCAGTACACCACTGGGCCAGCCCCTGGTCATTCTTTTAATTAATAGGGGCAACAGGAATAGAACTCAGTTCTCATGAATTTCTGGCAGAAAATTCCCAGAATATAAATCTAGAAGCAGATTTAGAACATGGCTGGGATATTTACTCATGGGCTACCACTCCACAATTCTTGCTTTGGCAACACTGGATTCTAATTTTAAAGCCGTAGTCATTGACAAAGTACTTCACAGACACATGGACAAATCTGATCACAAACAATAGCAATTACTTCTACAGTTTTGGTAACACAAATACCAAAGCTGAATCAACTTAAAAATGATACTAAGGGCCCAGCCCCGTGGCCAAGGGGTTAAGTTCGCATGCTCTGCATCGGCGGCCCAGGGTTTCACTGGTTCAGATCCTGGGCATGGACATGGCACCGCTCATTAGGCCATGCTGAGCCGGCATCCCACATGCCACAACTAGAAGGACCCACAACTAAAAATTTACAACTATGTACTGGGGGTGTTTGGGGAGAAAAAGCAGGGGAAAAAAAAGGATTGGCAACAGTTGTTAGCTCAGGTGCCAATCTTTAACAAAAAAAAATGATATTAAAAGTTCTAGGGGACTGGCCCAGTTGCATAGTGGTTAAATTCGAGAGCGCCGCTTTGGCGACCCTGGGTTTGCAGGTTCAGATCCCAGGCACAGACATAAATACCACTCATCAAACCATGCTGTGGCAGCATCCCATATACAAAGTAGGGGAAGACTGGCAGGGATGTTTGCTCAGGGACCATCTTCCTCACAAAAAAAAGATATTAAAAGTTCTACAAATGTTTGGATAGATGTATTAAAAACATTCTGCAAATAATAGTTTATGTTTTTCTTTGATATTCATTTTGAATGTAAACAATGTAAAAGACAATTAAATGAATTTATCTCTATTCTGCTATTTCTCAGTGTTTCCTACTGAATTTGTTAATTAGCTAATAAAATACACAGCACAAATTTTCAATTGTGCACAATACACAGAGGAGATATCAGATTACCCTACCCATCAGAAAATGACTATGAGGCAGTATTTTATTTTATTTTTATTTTTTAAATAGCTTTATTGTGATATAATAGGTATACAAAAAACTGGAAATACTAATGTATACAATTTGATGAGTTTGGACATATGTACACACCCATGAAATCATCAGCACAATCAAGGTAATAAACATACCATCACCTTCAAAATCTTCCTCCACCCCTTTGTTGTTGTTGTTTTATTATGGGAAGAACACTTAACATGAGATCCACCTTCTTAACAAATTTTTAAGTGAATAATACTGAATTGTTAACTGCAGGCACTACATTATACAACTGACAGAATTAGAACTTACTCATCTCAAATAACTGAAACTTTATACCTGTTGAATGATAACTCCTCATTTTCCCCTCCCCCCGCCCCTGGAAACCACCACTCTACTCCGTTCAAACAAATTTGACTATTTTAGAAACTTCATCTAAGTGGAAACATGCAGTATTTGTCCTTCTGTGACTGGCTTACTTCACTTAGCATAATGTCCTCCAGGAACTCACCACTCAACACCACTCACTAAACATGTGTGGAGTGTGTCAGGGGTAAGGAAGGCAGGTGATGATAAATGAAGCTACTTTGGTAAAATATTGATAATTGTTAAGGCTTATAGTGGACACACAGGAGTTAATTTTACTACTTTTTCTACCTTTGAAGTTGTTTTAAATTAAAAAAAAAAAAAGGTCACTCATTGACTTTCAGCCATCCTTCCATTCAATTGAATTAGATTCATTTTCTCCATTCAATAGCTCACAGATAATTCAACATTAGTCAGATCTTAAATTTCTGGTGTCACTCACTAACCTTTCTCCACAGTCTTTTTCCTCTCTAAACTCACAATATTTTCTTTGATTCCTTCTTTGTTCTTTTGTGTAAACACATATATTTATGCAGGTGCACATACGCTCCACCTTTCAAGCAGACCTCAGCCAAAATTACTGAACAACGGAGACCTTGGTTTATCTTACTTCTTCTTCTCCTTTATTCAGAGGAGGGCTAACTTCATGAGCTGTCTGATGTATGCCTTTGACTGCCAAATAGCGATGCTTGAGGATAACTAATCCATTTGTGGTTTCATTCATTCACTTATTCAACTAATGTTTGCTGAGGATGACCTAAATGCTTACATTGAGCTAAGAGCCAGCTACACAAAGAAAAACAGGACGCAGTCTACGTCTTTACCACACCAAAGCTGGGTAGAAAGTCAATAACAGAGGTGTGTTTTAGTATTTTGTAATATTCTCAAAGAAGAGAAGAGGGATCCCAAAGCTATTCAGATAAACTGGAAGGTTAGTTAGGGAAATATCCCGGAGGAAGTACTTCCCGAGGACAGTACTAAAAAAACGAAGAAAAGGTGGGAGGAGGCACTCTAGGTATACAGTACAACCCCGGGAGAAGCACAAAGCAGACAAACAAGGTAGTGTATTCAGACAACCATCAACAGTTAACTTTTCATGCAGCATGAGGTGGGAGGTATGGGATGACTAAAGATGAGGCCGTAGATGTAGCAGGGTCTTGATAACAAAGAGCTTCATATCACATGGTAAGGATCTTGAACTTTATCCTGTAGGTAATTAGAAACCAAATGTTTAAACAAGTAAACGATGGGATCAGATTTCCATTCTAGATAGATCTCGGTGGCCACTCTACATGGGTTTGATTTCAAAGGGATAGCAGTGAAAGCACTGTTAGAATAGTCCAGATGAGAGATCATAAGGACTTAATGTAGGGCAGTGAAAAATAAGGATGAAGAAAAGGGTGAAAATTGTGTAAAAAGTTAGTTCCTAAACTGAGTAGTGTTTAATATTTAATTAGATGTGGGAAATAGGATAGGTGTGCAGGGAGGGAAAGGTAAAGGATTACTCCCAGTTTTTTAGTTCAGTTGACCAGGTAAATGGTTGTGCTAACAAGTGATAAAGAGAACACTGGAGGAAAAAGATGCTTAATTATACAGATGATTTCAGTAGTTTGGGATATTTTCTTAGGATGGTTTTGTGGAATAAATGAAGTAAAACAAAAAGACGTAGTACTGGGCCTGCACACAGGAAATATCCCGTACACGCTACCTATGATTTAGGCACTTATAGTAAGAAAATGGGAAGATGACCAATAGGCATTTGGCTGCAAAAATTCTGAGATAACTTGGAAAAGTCTGAAGGAAGATCGAAATTGGGAAATCAGCGTCTTATTTGATAATATGATCCTAAATAACCTGAACCAGGAAGAATGTGTAGAGTAAAAACATAAACACATAAAACAAGGTAAAATAACAAAACAATGAGCTAAAGTCAGACCTTTGGCAAACACCAATTCTGGGGTACGTAGAGAGAAGGAACAGTAA
This sequence comes from Equus quagga, assembly GCF_021613505.1. Taxonomy (NCBI): domain Eukaryota; kingdom Metazoa; phylum Chordata; class Mammalia; order Perissodactyla; family Equidae; genus Equus; species Equus quagga. The sequence goes on along the minus strand of NC_060287.1, from coordinate 10,162,879 downwards.
GCTTATAGTAGAGGATGAAATTTCACAGAATCTAAGGAAATAATATGTTGAAAGTGCAAAACAGAGTGAAGAGGTTCAGTAAGATGACTAAAACACAACTGCTTCTTTTCTATTTTCCACACAGATCAATGTAAAAGAATCAAGAGCTCAGAAATAAACCCAAACATTTATGGACAGTTAATATTCAACAAGGGAGCTAAGAGCATATAATGGAGAAAGGAGAGTCTCTTCAATAAATAATGTTGGGAAAACTGGACAGCCACATGCAAAAGAATGAAAGTAGACCATTCCCTTACACCACGCACAAAAATCAACTCAAAATGGATTAAAGACTTGGACGTAAGACCCAAAACCATGAAACTTCTTGAAGCAAACATACGCAGTACGCTCTTTGATATCAGTCTTAGCAGCATATTTTCAGGAACCATATCTGACCGGGCAAGGGACACAAAAGAAAAAATGAACAAATGGGACTACATCAAACTAAAAAGCTTCTGCACAGCAAAGGAAACCATCAACAAAACGAAAAGACAACCTAATAATTGGGAGAAGATATTTGCAAACCAAATATCAGATAAGGGGTTAATATCTAAAATATACAAAGAACTCAACACAGCTCAACAACAAAAAAACCAATAACCCAATTTAAAAATGGGCAAAAGATCTGAACAGAGAATTCTCCAAAGAAGATATACAATGGCCAACAGGCATATGAAAAGATGCTCAACATCATTAGCTATCAGGGAAATGCAAATCAAAACTACAATGAGGTATCATCTCACTCCGGTTAGAATGGCTATAATTAACAAGACAGGAAACAACAAATGTTGGAGAGGATGTGGAGAGACGGAAACCCTTGTACGCTGCTGGTGGGAGCGCAAACTGCTGCAACCACTATGGAAAGCAGTTTGGAGTATCCTCAGAAAATTAAGAATAGATCTACCATACGATTCAGCTACCCCACTGCTGGGTATTTATCCAAAGAACTTGATAACGCATAGGCTTAAAGATACCTGCACCCCTATGTTCATTGCAGCATTATTCACAATAGCCAAGACTTGGAAGCAACCTAGGTGCCCATCAGGGGATGGATGGATAAACAACTGCTTCTATACTACAAATTAGAAGGACATTGGAGAGCTAATTACGAGGAGTTACAATGGAGTGATGGTGATTGAAACAAGATTATAACAGTTTTCACTGAGAACGGAAGGTTAACAACTAGAAATAATTAGGGTCACCAAACTTTCAAAAAGTCCTAATAAAAGAAGAGAGAGGGTGGGGCAGGGAAGAGGAGAGAGAGAAAATGGATTACAGGATGTTGGGATATATTTTGTTGTTGAGGCAGTGATTTTGGACAGGGAAGGCTTGAGTATGTTTATAGTTTGGTGTTTGAAGGGGTAAGAGGAGAGAACTTGGAGCGAGGGCCACAGGAAGTGCAAGATGAAACTGTCGGAGAAGGTAAATGAATATAGAAAATGACATAATAATAAAGTGAGTCTTTCATATTTGATTATTTCAAACACATCTCCAATAGTCCACAGTCGTATCATAACCTCCAATTTGTATTAATTTCTTCATCAAGATGCTTAAACTATTTAATGATCAAAACTATTATTAATGAGGAGGAAGCTAATCTCTTAGAAAACCATAAACCAAGTATTAAAAGGCAAAAATTACTAAATCTATTCACACTCTTCCTTATCTGGCTTTAAATGACTATCCTTAAACTATCAACCTGAGGTAATCTGAAGGTTTGGGCTGGTTTTCCATCGAAGTGGCTAAATTCTGTGACGTCATTTTTGGGCTTGATTTTTTTTTTGAGGAAGATTAGCCCTGAGCTAACATCCGCCACCAATCCTCCTCTTTTAGCCGAGGAAGACTGGCCCTGAGCTAACATCTGTGCTCATCTTCCTCTACTTTATATGTGGGACGCCTGCCACAGCATGGCTTGCCAAGCGGTGTCATGTCCGCTCCTGGATCGGAACCGGCGAACCCTGGGCCACTGAAGTGGAACATGTGAACTTAACCGCTGTGCCACTGGGCCGGCCCCTGGGCTTGATTTTTAAAAACCTTCCCAGAAAATATTTTAAAGGGTCATATTTCCAGAATATTACAGTCACTTCACAGTGAACTGTTAGTAGAGAATAAGTTTTCCCTCTCCCATGTTAATTATGGAAATAAGTACTTCTCCTAAAATGTAAACTTTTGCGTATATAATGACATTAAAACGACTAGAGTAAAGCTTTTGTTCCCAACTAAATCTTTAAAAACAATACATTCAACTTATTTTACTCGTGGGATTTATCACTTTGCAGACTGACTATTGTAACAGAACGAAGCCAAAAGATGAATCAATGCCTATTCTATACTAAACAGATGTTTTTGTCATCCAGCTTTTTCATTACTCTTAGAACAGAAGCCTCCATTAGAATCATCCCCTCAAGTCCCTCATTTCAAAGAACTGAAATATTTTTTCTTTGTGAGTATAATGTCATCACAAATTATGTATTTAATAATATTTTCCAAATGTTGTCTTCTTTTGCTTTTCTAGATGAAACAAAGGGCAATCAACAGAAAAGTAAATTAGCCCCAGGAAAACACCATGATGAGCATTTGGTAGTAAGGACAGAAAAGCGCTCAGAGATGAGATTTATAACTTGGCAGACAAGACACCTGGATATGACATTTTTAAAAGACAGTGATTCAGTGCCATGGGTTTATAAGAAACATTATTAACGCCTCCAAATGAAAAAAAAACACCAAGAAACTGCTATGACACAGTGGCCTATATTCTTCACATTACAATACTGTCTGCTAAATTTCCTACAGGGAGTGCTTAAGATTGCATTACAGAATAGTAAATTCTAGGTAAAAAATCCTACTGGGAAATGATACACCCATAGTTTTATGCAGACAATATGTCTAAGAAATTATATGAATTTACGAATTATAAATTCCCACATTTAATCAACTGGGAAATGCATGTTTCATTGTATTTTTAACTGCTATATTAATCTTCTACATCTCAATGTAGTAAGCCAGCCAAATTAAACATTTTTAAAGCCACAGTCATATATTCAGGTTTTAAACTAAAATTATTTCCATCTTAGAAAAGCAAGATTCTAATTAATTACAATCTTAGGGATGACATTTTCCATACTGTGTTTTAATACCTTTTTTAAGCACGTAAAAGAAAAGTTTAAATTACTTCACCTATTTTTGTCATGGGATTGAACCATTCCAATTGGGTTAGACCAAATTTATTTTAGAGCAATTAGCAATGTGAAAATCTAGTAGGCTCAAAAGATAAAATACATAACTGAAAAAATAATGTTGCCTAAACCAATTGAACCCTTTTCCTCTGTCAAACATCAATGGAATATGTTTTATGATAGATTTTTGAAAACCAACCTCAGAAATGTCTGCATTTCCCTGTCTCTCTTTTAAAAGAGAAGTCTGATTCTCTTTCAGAGCTTTCCCAAAATCTCATTACGAAATTTACCACTTAGGAATTCCTTTAGAAAGCATGAAAAACACTCATATTCAACAGTTTCAATTGAAAACTGTAATACAGACAATTACCAACAATGATAAGTAATAATAATATAGTAATAACTTATTGCTAAGGCTAAGCCAAGAAAACTTAGTAAAATAAGCATCTGCTGACTAAAATAGTAAATTAAGTTGTGTTACGAAAAGAATAGGCCTACATGATAATAAAGGAAAGCATTAGATTCCTCCAAAATTCTCTTTCCTTCTCCCATAAAATTGAGTTGTAAACAAAGTCTCTTTTGATGTAAGAAGGAGACAGAAACACTTGAAAATAAAAATTTTAAATTACAGTGCTCAAAATCAAATAACATCTAAGATCATTCTTTTTATACCAAAAGAAAAGGAAAGAACATAAGCATCTGTTGTGATTCAGAGCAACAGCACAGAAAGAATTCACGATGGCATCTATACAACTTTCCGTTAATCCATTAAAGAAATATCCATCACATCTGCAGGTCTAAATCTACACATATTATTGTTCCATTGGAAAAAATGAGAAATAAAAACAACATAAAGTAGATATGGTAAAGGAATTATAATTCACAAATGAATTGACATAGATGTTAATAAGCGACATGGAACAATTACTTAAAATAGTAAATGTGGGTTTATGAAAGTTCTTCACAATTAAAAATCATTTAATCATAATGATTTGCTATATATTGTTTATAATGCTGGCTATATCCAACTCCTAACTTGAATATAGAGGCTTAGTAAAGAAAAAGTTTTGCTAGTTTTATTGAATTAACAGACAAATCTATGAGTTAAAAATTCCTGAACAAGGGAGAATCTGCCAAAAAAGCATCTTGTGTGACACTGCCAAACAATGGGGATGTTTGTTGAATATATATTCTGGTTAATGGAAAACTGCTAAAAGAAGCAAAAAAATAGTTCCTTAATATGATTTAAAATGGGTATTTTCTATCTATTAAATCAATAGCTACCCTTCTTACCAGTGGGGCAGTATTATTAAATTCAGAAAGAAGAAAAATGCTATCACAATTATTATTTTATGTTCTTCTGAATGTGCTACCCAATGCAATTACGTAGGAAAGAATATACTAAGTTCAGATTTTGGGAAATAAATAGCAAAACTATCATGTTTTGATTTTATGAGCACTTACGTAGCAACCTAAAAAAATCAGCTGACAATCTATGAGAATGTTAAGAAAGTGTTCAAACTGAATAATGAAAATGTTTTCCTTTCCCATATCTCAGCAATCAAGAATACAAAGGATATAACTAATTCACTATAGCCACAAGAGTATAAAATATACAAAAATAAAAATGGCAAAAAATGTGCAACACACACAAACATACATGCACATGCACACACATGCACTCAATGAAAGGCCAACATCAAATATCAGATAATTAGATGAAAAACCACGTGCCATGCTGCATAGTGGGATAACTTTTGATTATAAATATGGCAAATCTCTTCAACCTAATAACCAAATGTCATCCAATTAAATTCTCAATTTTGCAAATATACCTTAACATTTTCAGCATTTGACTTTTATCTTTAAAGACTATATTAAAACTCCAAGTGACTTCAAGACTATTAATAATGTTGAACACATTTATAGACATAAGGAATCCTATTGTGGTCATAAATTCAGCTAATATACTAACATCTTGAGTTTAATTCAGATTTTTAAAAGTTTAATTCAGACTAATAAGAACTTACAAGTTAACCTTTCCCTGCCCCTTTTTCACTGATCCCATAAATAGTCATTATGAAAGAAGCTACCACAGAAAAAAAGCTGTCCATCATAATTAAAGGTCATGTTGACAGTGATCACAATCTATGTGTACTTAAGGATCAACACATGACCAACCATCTTGTCTAGCTCTTCTCTTTAAGGATCGCTATTTCATTCGACTACTTGCAAAGCCAATCACTATATTTTCAATTCTTTCACCTAGACGTAAGTCATTGCACAAAAAGAAATGGCCAAAAAGCGAAGGGGAGTCTCAGCCTTATTCCCCATCCCACACTTCCCAACAAAGACACTGCTGGCACTCCCTTGGACAAATCTAGATTTTAAATGTTGCTTACTATGGGCAGTGTCATGCTTTTCAACTACTTCAAGCCATGACCTTATCTGATAAACAAACAAATAAACAATTTTTCCAGACGTCTTGAGAGATCTTCTTTGTGGGCATATCATTTTCTGAAATCCAACCTTAGCTGAGAATCAACACCCAGGGCCTATTAATCTATGTGAGGTGCTGAATTCTCCAGAATATATTAAAGAGAAAGCTAAGATTCATTATACTTCATTCTTACACTTGTCCAACATTCAAAATAAAAGTTCAGGTACTAGCATTTTTGATCACCTGATCTTATCTCTGTGTGTATGTGTTTGTGTGTGCGTGTGTGTGTGTGTGTATATATATATATTACATATATATGTAATATATATATAAGTGTGTGTATGTATGTGTGTGTGTATATATATATATATATATTCTAATTATATAATAAAATATATATTATTGACGGCCTTTCCTAGTCCAGGAACTTGTGTTGGTTTGCACTGCATATTCTTTTTTGAGTTAAACTTATCAGTAACATTCAGGGAATATCACAATAAATCAATTAAATAAATATTTATTATTAGGATAGAAAAAGACAAACAATAATATTTGTTAAATAAACAATTATTTCTGCAACTGATTCTTTTGAAAATTTATTAAAACCCCTTCATTAGGAATAAATTCAAGTTTATCCTAAAAACAACATGGTTTTATCAACTTTCATCACATTTACTTCAAACTAAATCTTCATGGACTAAAAATCCTAGACACGTCACTATGTAAACCGTTTCTTCCCCTGAACCATTTCAGTTTGCTCTCCTTTGAACTATCCACAACCCTTAGATCACACCCACCAGCAACAAAAGCACAAAATGCCACCTTCTCTGCTGCCTCTCAGGCCATCTGCAGCTAAAATGACTCTGAATGAATCACCCCCATGATTCATCTGTTTACATTTATTAAGATAACAGAGAACAAATGATAACAAAAAGTGCATTAGCTAAATGATAAATATGCTACCAGAAGCCACAGAAGATATCAATGAAATGTCAGGAAAGCAATATGGGACTATGTCTTACCTGTCAAAAGTTATTTCCAAAATAAATGGACCTTAGGCGGCATAGCCAATGCTTTCATTTTGGCTGTCTTCATGATCAAAGCAAATCATTGCATGATGGATTCAGCTGTTTCAATCACAATGAGGGCCCAAATGAATGGATTAGATGTTCAGCTGTCCTGATCATCCAAAGGAAATAGATATGGTCTCAGAGTTAAAAAAAAAAAAAAAGTTGCTATGATCTGGTGATATCTGAAAGTAACTTCAATTGTACCTTCATATGAAACAAATAGTCCATAGACTATAACTAGTCTACCAGTTATATTCACCTTCTATTAAATTATCTGAATCTGGATTTCATAATGATCACTACTGTTTTCTGAAGATTTAATGTGTGCCATGAATTAGCTTAAAGACTTCATAGGTCTTCATTCATTCATTCCTCACAACAGTCCTCTGAGATGGGTACTGTTATTGATCCAGATTTTAAGCATGAGGAAATGAAGGGATGAGGCCACACTTGCACTAGGTCACGTAGCTAATAATTGTGCAAAACTGCATAGCTAGTAACTGAGTCACTCAACTGTCAAATCTTAATCCCTTCATCATAATATGATTAAAACACTTGGTTGAAATGAATATTAAACCACAAATTAATGTAGAAAGTAAATTTCTACTTATATTGATGTAACATTAAAATAGCCTTTTAAGTCTAATAATTAAGTTATGAAAAATGAATAATATGTATATTGTAGTTCATTATTTATAAAGCCAATAAGGCAATGCTATATGTTAATACAATATTATACACTAATAACATACAATTGACTTCAGATTACCTAAGGTATTGAGGAGTAAGGGTCATGGATAACCCAAATTATGGGTAAAACTAAACTATATTCAACTCCCGATTATCAGAGCATAAATAACTATAGATAAGTCATAGAAGAAATCTGGCATTCACTCGTCCTTGAAGTTAAAGGAAGTTCAGTCAAGTGTTAGGCTGAGTCCTGCGGGAAGCATATAGAAACCCCTCCTGTCCTCAATCAGAACAAGCACCAGGTCTCTGCAGTGTGCTGACTGTAATTAACCAGCAAAGTAGTACGATGCCCAGAACTGCTGACACTTGCCTCAACCCACATACCTGATTTTGACCAGAAATGGAATGGAAGTAATGATAGGAGAACCAATTTATATCCTTGGAGTAGGGAAGGCCTTTCTAACAATGTCACAAAAGCCAGAGCCATATAGGAAAAAAGAAATCGAAAGAATCAATTACTTAAACTCCAATTTTCTGTACTGCAAAAACCACCATAAACAAAGTCAAAAGCTAAATGACAAACTGTGAAAATACTTGCAATTGCTATGACATATTACAGATAACAGCCAATTTTCCTAATACATAAAGAACTCACACAAATCAATAAGAAAAACTAACAAGAGAAACATGGAAAAGTATATGACCAAACTGTTTGCCACAAACACAAAAAATATAAATACTCCTAAACATACGAAATAACACTCCACATTACCCACAATAAGGGGAATGTAAATTGAAGTGATACTGATATTTCAGATAGGCAAAAATTCAACAAAATAAATTGATTGTATGCAATCAGTAAAGGTTTTGGAAAAATGGGAACTATCTTACCTTATTGCTAGAACACTAATTTCTTTAACAGGTGAGAAGAACTATTTGGCAATATCTAACAAAATTACAGATGCATATACTTTTTGACACAGTGATAATTCTGGAAATTTATCGTACTGATAATTCTATCACACGTACAAACCGACATTTGTACCGGCTTATTCACTGTAGACTGTTTGCCACAATAAAGGGATTGGAAATCACATAAATATCTACTAAGAAGGAACTGGATAAAGTATACTCTATTCACGCAATTGAATACTATCCACCTATAAGAAAGAAGAAGAACGTTCTTTATGTACTGATATCAATATGTATAATATACTGCCATTTGTATGATAAGCATGCATTTGCTTTCATATGCTTAAAATGAGCTCTGAAAACTAGTAATTTGGGGGTTTCCTATGGAGGAAAACTAGGGGAAAGGAGACTTTTACTATATATCCCTTCTAATGTTTTTGAATATTGAACCATGCAAATGTCAACTAATTTAAAATAATAATTTGTTTTTATTAGTGCTTCCTTCATTCACTGATAAGGAGACTGAGACTTGCCTTCCATGAGGCCAAATTTAAATTCATGATTCCCTTTCCATTAGTGTTGTACATCTTAGCAAAATATTGTTAAGGAGGAGTGAAACACTTTGAAAAAGTATATATATATATGCAACCCAACATTCTCGTTTTATACCTATACTCAAACTCCAAAAGCTCTTTGATGTCTTATTATTTACAGTTACCTTTGTACAGAAAACAGCATTTTAGCATCACCCAGGACAAACAAGTACTAGATAAACATGTTTCAGAGAAAGTATTTTTCAATAATAATATATTTCTTCAAAATTTTAATAAGAGTTATATCATGATCTGGAAACATATGACACAATATAGAATGAAAGCTAACTTTCACTCTTTTTCATAGACAGATCTGTAGCTAAAAAGGAATTCTAGACACTAAATTTCAAGAAGAATCCTTTCATAGGGAATAAAATATATTTGTAACAGAGGAATTATCTGATGGTAGGCCAGTATAATAAATTACAGTCTCCATAAAGTGAATGAAAGGATATGAAATAAGTTGAATGAAAGTTGAAGTCCTGATTCCATATGGATTTCATTAAGATTCAGTCTACTAAACTACCTTTAACTTATTTGTAAACCAGAGTATGTAGGGCTTACCTACATATGTGTGTAACGAATATACCAAGAAGCCTGAATGAGCTCCACAGAAATCACTTTATGTTACTACCAGTATTTTGAGAAATAAATTGTGATCATTCCATTTAGATGCATTATACTAGTTTAAATTGTTTAGAAAGAGTTACATTTTAAAGTTCACTTTGTCCCCCAACCCAGCTACTATGAAGAAAATGCATATTTGACATGCTTTACTGACAAAGTTGAAGTGAATTTAGATAGGCTGAAACTAAATTCAGGCCTTCCCCTTCTTAGTCCTTTCTTCCTAAGAGAACGTGTTAGTGTTTTTGACTCAATAAGGATTTCTCTGACCTTTAGCTGTCTGCAATCATTTTTTTTACCTCCTTTTTCTCGATTATCCAACTGTTTAATATATTCCCACAGAGTCTCTTGGCCTTTCAAAGTTTAAAGGCCCTATTAGAAAGGAAGTTTGAGATACATCATAATTTTACAGGAACAAATAAAAGGTCAAAGGACCCAAGCCCAGAGATGACAAGATAGTTCACTGGTAAATCAATACTAGGCTTTGTGTTGACCATGACGAAAGATTTATGAGCAAAGGGCAAATCATTTAGAGGGTTCAAGGAAACCATGTGCTTGAGCAAGGTCACCCTCTCTGCTCTTCTATCTCACCTGAAAATCCACCTGTCTTGTATCATTGTTCTCAGTATAAATATAACAAAACACAAGTCAGGTTCTAACACTTAAAATATTTTAAATGTAAGTTTTTCCATATATTTTCAATTAAATCAAGAAAGCATACATTCAGTGAATAATACAGAAGTTAGGATGGACTTATGGTTTAATAATTAATGAATCCAGCTTCCACTTGGGTATGGGCAACACTTGAAATTCCTCCAAACCGGTCTCTGGGAAATGGAGAGTGTAGGGTTAAATGCACCACCAGATAACTGTGTGTGTTATTTTAATCGGTCAATGCCATTGTAAAAGATATGTCTACAACTAAAGTAACTTTTGATAAATAAAAGAACATTTTATTAAATATAAGTTGTACTTGAAGAGGTTGAAGCAAAACAAATTTGGTCAAAATTTTACTAGGTTAGAATTCTGAGACTCTACCTAAGGACTGATTTCAAAACAGCCTTTTAATATATACGTATGTGTCCTTTCACTGTCTAATAACGTGGTCACTAACCATGTGAATTAACTACTACGAATTAAGATGTGTTCTAAGTGTAAAATTCACAAAGATTTGAAGACAATATGAAAAAAGATAGAGATCTCATTAATAATTTTCATATTGATTATACCTTAAAAGCTACTATTTTGGATATTGAGGTAAATAAAACATATTAACATTTATTTCACCTATTTTTTATTTTTAATGTGGCTCATAAAATTTAAAATTATACATGTGGCTCATATTCGTACATTACATTGTATTTCTATCGTTTTTTATGTATGTATGATTTAGTGTGTGTGATATATATGTGCATATGTGTATGTACATATAGATACAGACATAGACATACATACATATTTTCTAAAGAAAAGAAAAATGTTTTCTGGAAAGGAATTGACTAAATGTTAGAACATACTTTCATGAAGTATGTAGAATTAAAAAAAATTTTTTTATTTAATTTTTTTCTAAATACTATACAAACAAATGCTGGCTTTGAATGGCACCGGTTCAAGAAGAGGTCACTAGCAGCTAAGCTAATGTCTGGGGTGCCTCCCGAGGGGAAAGTGATAGCATGTCTGCGTGCTTTAAGCTCCAGTAGCGCAGGCAGTCGCTGTGGAGGACGGCGGTAAGCTGCCTTTCCAGATAAGGTAATACGAGTGATTATGAAGAAAAGCTTTAAAATCCATGCAGTAAATCACTAAAAAACAATGTGTTCGGGATTCTTAAGGCAAGTAAATTATTTTTCCTGGATTGTGGTAGTGTGTTCTACTTTGCTGGTTTTGCAAAGGTGGCCCTTGGAGACTCTGAAATATTGGAATTTGGCTTCTATTTATATAACACCAACTAGACACTTAAATTAGCCCCAAAGATTTCTTTTCTTCTGCCAATGCCCTAGGATGAGGCTTCTTCCTGCCACTAAACACTAGGGAGATGGTAAGAAAGATATAAATGTAAAATCTAATTAGTAATCTCTTTTGTAATTACAAACAAACTCAAGTGAAGAGTCCTTCTTTAGTTAAGTCACCACGAAGACAGAAGAAGAGAGGTCTGGAATGACAACTTCCTCTGTGAAGGCAAGACACATATAAAAACCAAAAGCTTTTCTTCTTGTCCAGACTTGGAGGTAAATGACATTTCACTAAAATGACCTTTAACCTTATAAATCATCAGCCACATTTTATGGCATTGATGATTTGATAGAACAAATGGTTATTAAAATACATGCAAATTTGATCTTCCTCACTCCCCAAGTAAACCAAAGTCCAATCCAAATGCTCCCCTGTGAATATCAAGCATATCCCAAGTTGAAGCTGTCAATCCATTGTCATTTGTGATGACATCATCTTTTCACATGATCTTTTAGATAGGAAAAAAGTCTTTAGGCCTATAGAAAATGTTACTTTATAAATAGAATTTTGGAAAATATAATCTTTGATCCATAGATTCCACAACTATGAGATCATTTTTAGGATTCCAATCCTCAACTTTGGTGTTTCTTTTCTTTTTTTTAATTGGCCTATCTAGACAAGCCTACACTATGTTCACAGTGTAGTTAAATACCATGCGTTGACTCCTCACATTATGTTGTTATTACCTTAAAATGGAAACATTCATTTAAAGTATATAAGTGGTGTACTTTTAAAGAACCTTTCTGTGGTTTTCCAAAAGCATTCCAAAGAGGTTACTTACGTTGCTTTGAAACTGGTTTGAGTTATGGGAAGGCCATAGCCTTCGACCAGCAGCTGAGACAGCAAAGGAGATGAAAGTTTTTAGCTTTGAGATCCAAGGGGAAACACAGCTGCTACAGCTGGCCTCCTCAGATCTCAACACTTAGTACAATGATCGAGAAGGCGATAATGCTGTCTCGGCTTGAAAAGTGCATTAATAAAAACAAGCCTTAAATAGAACAGGGAAATCGATTAATCAAATCTAGGCTCCAGGCTGAAAAATGAAATGATTAAAAAAAAAGGCAAGTGAAGGGGAAATCCTCTTAGATTCTGAGAGATATCCACCCCTGAGACATTATCTTGACTGAAAGACATCATACAGAGGATAGAATATAACTTCTTAAGAAACCAAGTTTTCCTTGGACAGGTACTTCTAAAGAGTTTCAGATTACTCTAATAGAAAATGGGAGTTTGGCAAATGTATATCTTCCATAATAGGTGCCAGAAATGTCTCAGGCCACGGTTTGTTTTCTTTTAATAGTTACACTGCAGAGCACATGTGTAAAGCTGGTAGATTTTATAGATTAACTGTGCCAACATGTGGAGTACCTGAAGCTGTACCTCAAAACAGTTGTCCAAGGAGGGCAGACACACTTCCATGAATCTGTCAGGGAAGCTATGGCAAAATAACTGGATAGAGCAGTTTTCCAAAATAATTATAAATATCAGAAAAATGTAAGCCTCCTCTTCTCGTATTAATAACACCTTCCTTCCAAGGACTTCAAAGTTCTAAACAGCCATTATCTTATTAAGCTTGACAACCCAGTCAGGCAGGTAAGAGAGTGGTATTATTATTATTATACACTTATTATTACCCATTTTAAAGATAAGGGCCCTGGCTTACTAAGGGCATGTAACTTCTCCAAGGCCACACACTAAGTTAAAGAGGAAAAAAAGCCAGGCCAACTCATCTTGGTCTAGAAATTCTTCACTGTTCATTTGCAGTGAATTCTGCTTTCAGGTAAAAAGAAAAGTTAAGATAATTAAATGCATTACACTTCATATATATAATTGTCCTGTTTGTGTAACAACAGTGCATTTGGAAAAGGAGCAATCTGACAAAAGATTATGCGAATTATCAGACAACTAAGCAGTCTTCTAATATACATATATTTTCCATTTATTCTTGTCAAAAGGCAACATAAAACCAACCTGTGCATTTCGAGCACTAAGAACCTTGTTACTTTTCTCCAAATGAACTATAGCACCATGGAGTATGCAAGAAATACTCTATGATTTTAGGTTTTCTCAACAACCAAAGAAATGTGTTAGTGCAAACTGACCTATCAGCTGTTTTAAGGGAAAAGAAGAAATTTGCTGATTTTACTTATCTCATCTACAAAAGTAGAAATTTTTCAAGAGTTATATCACAACTTCAGTAGGAAATATTTCCATCCAATCAAGCATTCATTCAACTAAATTTTTTCTAGGTTCTGAGGATAGAGCAGTGGACAAAGGAGACAGAATCCTTGCCCTCTTGGTGATGACTGCTAAGTAGAAAAATGAAAGCAAGGTAAAGGGGTTAGAGAGAATAGGGTGGGGTGCAGCTTGCCCCATTCTATTGGAAATCAGGGAAATCCTGTTTCCATGAATGCTGTGCAGCTCAGATTTAAAGGAAGAAGGGGAGCGAACCACGTGGACATCTGGGGATAGAACAGTCTGGGCAAGATGTGTCCTGTGAGCCTCGGTGGGGAAAACGAGGTCAGAGAGAGACTGGGAGAGGAAGGAGAACAGAGAGCAGGTCAGGCTCACAGTACTTGTGGAGACCTTGACTTCGACACAGAGGGAGACTGAAAACCTCCAAAAGTTGAGGGCAGAATATGAAGTGACTTACACTTTGAAAAGGATCACTCCAGCTGCCTTGAGAAGAAAGCAGGGTGTGAGGACTGGGCAGCAGCAGAAGCAGCAGCCCACTTAGGTGGTGACTGCAGTAACCCAGGTAAAGATAGAGTGGCTCGGTGTGCCACAGTAGTGCTGGTGGGAAAACAGGAGGAGAGCCTGGATACACGTTGAAGGTAGAGATGACAGGATTTGCTGATGGATGTGATGAGGGGTCTGAAAAGAAGAGAGGAGTCAAAGATGACCTGATGGCATTTAATTTGGGCAACTAGAAGATGGAATTTCTATTTAGTGAGTTTGGAAGTCTGGGAGTACAGCAGTCTTTAGATAATTTGTTTTGGACACAGTAAGCTTGATGTGTCTTTTAGATCTTCCAGGAGAGATGTTGAGTTGGCAGTTCGGCGGAGTTCAGTGGAGCAATGCTCCACAATTACAGAGGTTTATGGGATCTTAACCAACTCCCTTCACTTGTAGGCAAGCATAGGAAATGTTCTCATAAACACACGCTCATTAGAAGTTTTGGCAGAAAAACCAGGGTCTCTTGAATCCCAGTTTCTCCCTTACTTCATTATATCATGTCATAATTATATGTGAAAAACGGTCAATTTTTTGAAGAACCTTTAAGGAAGGACGATACTTTCAAATTTTTGACTAAGTAAAAGACATTTTCCTTATCTCCCTTTTGAGAGTGCTCAAAGCAAAAGTTAGTCTTTTTTTGATGGCTCAAAGTTATTATGAGAATGTCAACAAATACATAAAGTTGAAAAATAAATCTCAGAGTACTATTTTTGTGTGATTTTAAAAATAATTTATATTTCTCATATCATCTTCCTTTTCTAGCCATCATCTGTACGCCTTCCAGAAGTAGGTACTTAAGATATAAAAATATTTGAAAGGAGGTTCAAAGCACACTTCTATGAGTAACATCTAATATTTATTGTTTAATTCCTGGTTTTCAGATATCTTTAAGATGGAGGAGGCTAGGATAGAACCTACATGTTCTTGTTTTCCATCAATCTCTCTCTCATATAACATAAACATACACACATATACAGAGACACACACATATATATTTTAATTTCCCTTTTGGGGTGGCATTGGGCATTGATTTTGGCTGGAAAGTAATATTTTCAAATGTGGGTTAATAAGCTTTATTTCAGAGTATGATAATATCTTTTTTGCAATATCAATAGAAGTAGCAATCTCAATCTATATTTTAAATTTTATTGTTAAATTTTAATATTAAATTTGAAACCAGATAACAGGTTTAATGAGAAAGGAATGAACCAATCACACCGAAGGTAATGGCTATAAAGCAAGAAAAGAACAAAATAACAGCCCATTCTTTTTCATCCTTTTCTGTCGCACAGTAATACTAGTCATAGGTAGAATATTGAAGCAAACATGCGATACAAAATAAAACAAAATCTTTCATTGATTTTAGGGAATAAAAAGTATATCAGGAAGTACACTATATGGATAAGGGCCAGGAGAACAAGAACACTCTAGGTGATGAACAGGCAGCAAGGGAGGAAGACACAAGCCATGATGGCAGCAGAGCATGGATGCTTCAAGCACAAGCGGTGTGTCTTGGATTGGGTTAGATTACATCTGTCATTTTCTCACTGCAGTTCTTTATTTTTTCTCCTGCTTATTGGTCTACATAGACTGTGAGAGAACACAATTGCAAAAGATTCTAGAAGACAAACATAGGATGTTTCTGTCTCTGGAAAGTTTATTTCTGGTCTGGCAAACACATCACCAAGGGATAACAATTTTTATTACCCTTTACTCTTTTGTATACCTCTTCTAAATAATTTTAAACATATAAGATCACTTTTTTTTTCTGAGGAAGATTAGCCGTGAGCTAACATCTGTTGCCAATCCTCCTCCTTTTTTGCTTGAGGAAGATTAGCCCTGAGCTAACATCTATGCCAACCTTCCTCCACTTTACATGTGGGTTGCTGCCACAGCATGGCTGGCGAGTGGTGTAGGTCCATGCCCCAGATCCGCCCCAGATCCGCCCCAGATCCAAACCCGCAAACCGGGGGCACTGAAGCTGACCATGACGAACTCAACCACTACGCCAGGGGCCAGCCCCAAGATTACATTTTAAAAACACACACTCATTATCTTACTTATGAATATCGTCAAAGAAATCTAATTGCCATTTGCTCTAGAAATAAGAGAATAAGGAGGTTTGGCATGGGGTTAAGTTGGGACCCTTACTAGGTCTCACCTTCCTCATCACAAGGCAGTTGTGGAGATTAAATATTACACTCCATGCAAACACTCAGCACAGTTCCTGGCATACAGAGAGCGCTCAGTAAATTCTCTTTTTTTACTATATGTTTAACTATAAAATACGGCTCATAATTCTCAGAGATAAGGTACAAGAATTTATTGGGAAAGGGTACCTGAAAGTA
Organism: Equus quagga; assembly: GCF_021613505.1. Taxonomy (NCBI): domain Eukaryota; kingdom Metazoa; phylum Chordata; class Mammalia; order Perissodactyla; family Equidae; genus Equus; species Equus quagga. The sequence goes on along the minus strand of NC_060287.1, from coordinate 10,146,241 downwards.
TTATAAACCTTTATTGATTGATCCTCAACAATGTAAGATATGAAAAAATACAAAAAAGTAAGTTAATAGAATTATTTAAAAGTAAAACTACAAAAAGCATATATAACTTTTCAAAAAAGGTAATGCAGCCTTTGTTGTTGAGAGTTTGATTTTTTTCCGATTAATTTATCTTCATGTAACCTAAAGTAATTTATAGAATTTCAACAACTCATTGATTTTCTTATTTAAAAAATAGTAAATAGCTACTGATTTTTCTGAGTATAATATACTATAAACATTAGAAGCAAACATGGGGTGCTTATGCTAGTTATCAATAAAGTTACAAACAATCATCTCTCCACATATTATAAATTTAAGCAATAAATTAAACAATGTGTGTAGCTTCCCAGAAATTTAAATCATGTTTTAATTTAGAATCAGTTCCCAGGAAATGAAACATAACTTCTAGTATTTATTCATTTTTAATGGTTTCTATCAATCCCTAAAACCATTTAAGGATCTCATTTAGGATTATAGGATATTTATAATTAAGCAAAGCAATTTAATACATGTTAAGTAGAAGTGCAAAAATGATTTGTGGGAAGAAGTACTTTAAACTCCTGAAATACATTTGACTTCAATTAAGCAAGAATCTTTATCATTATAACAGATTTCTCTTTTCTGTATGGTAATGCCAATTCTACTTCCTGTAGCATGTTATAACAACTCTTACTAACTAATACTTCCAGTGACAAAATGCTTTTACAGGATACTAGCAATTCAGACAATATTAAGAAGTTAGCAACCAAAAATTAAGAAAAAATGTGGTCAGCATCATGATTTAATTCCTCTTTATCATAATTTTTCATTAAAAATATTAATGCTTGCTCATTGTTCAACTATTTGTCATCACCATTAGATGCCCTATTACTTTTCAATGAGAAGGAAGGTGTCTATAAAAGAGATAAGGGAGATAGGTAGGGATTAAATCATAAGAGACTTTGGGTAAAGATTTTGGATTTTACCATGAAGACAATAAGGACCCTTTTGAGAGATTTTTAGGAGGTAAATGATAAGATTGAGTCCATACATCAAACAGGTTTGTACAATGACATTATGGAAACCAGTTTCAAGGGGATGAAGACTATATGCAGAGACACTAGTTAAGAAATGCCAAATAATGGTGATGCTTTGTGAGGTGTTTGGTCAATAGATTCTATTCATGGTTGCCACCAAATGGGAATAGGATGGTTAATAGATAGGAAAGAAGAATGTAACATTAAAAATAGCCTGGGCCAATTACAGTTATTGAAATAAGAAAAAAAGAAGGAACAGATTTGAAGAGAAAATAAATTTAATTTCAGACTTTTTTTGAGGTGATTGTAGGATGTTCAAGTGAAGATAACAGTAAGCATTTGGGACCTATGAGTCTGCAGTTTAGAAGAAAGTTCTGGGAGTCATCAATTATACAAGTGGTTGGAAGAGCAGGGGAGGGGAGGGAAGCAGAACAAGAGGGGAGAAATGGAGGGGAGGTGACAGGGAAGAGGAGAGGAGGGAAGCTAAGCAAAAGTTGTACACAAAGGAGACAGGTAAAGTAAGGAACATCACACATAAACACACACACTATATATATAATTTTATATATTATAATTAATAATTTTATAATAATATTATATATAGTGTGTGAGTATAATCACATGTATGTACATATGTGTATATGTATGTATATATAAGACATTTTACTTTACATATAAATATAGTACATATAAGATCACTGTAATGGTTAATTTTGTGTGTCAACTTAGCTAGGTGATGGTGCCATTGGTTTGGTAAAACAGCAGTCTAGACATTTCTGTAAAAGTATTTTTTAAATGTGATTAACTTTTAAATCAGTCAACCTTAAATCAGAATATCCTCCATATCCTCACCTAATCATTTGAAGGCCTTGTCAGAAAAGGCTGAGATCTCCCTCTCACTCCGCACACAAAAAGAAGGGATTCTGCCTCCAGACTGCCTTCAAACTCAAGACTGCAACAATGACTTTCCCTGGGTCCCTAGCCTGTGGGCATGCCCTGCAGAGTTTTCATACTTGCCAGCCCCCCACCACCACCGTATTAGCCAATTCCTTAAAATAAATCTCTCTAACAATGTTCTATTGTTTATGCAGCTCTCCTATATATAGATTTCCTTTTATTTCTGTTTCTCTGGAGAAGCCTCACTAACATAATCACTTCATAGTCAAGTAATATATTTATGTATTAAACATATAACTGTGCCAAAATATAAAAGGGTGGCTTTCTCTGCAAGATTATGGATAAATTCCACATTTTTCTTTATTCATTTCTGTATTCCATGATTTTTCATGGAAGAGCATATATTATTTTACTTCTATAATCAGAAACAAGCAATGAACTCTTAACTCAAAGTAAGAATTGGAAATTTTCATTACAACTCCCAAATAAATCTTTTATGGCAAATATTAAAATTTTCCCCAAATTGTATACATGTTGGAAATTGAAAACACTTTTAATATGGAGGCTTGTCTAATAAAAATGCAAAGAAGATAATAGACTCCTTTCACATACTTCAACTAACTTCTGTAATTTGCCGAAATATTAAACATTTAAAAAGGCCTTGGCCAAATGGATAGTATATTTCCCAGGGTACCAAAGTTTGCTCATACTCTGTAGAATGGTATAATGTATCTAAAAAAGAAAGCTAAAGCGAGAAAGGATTGGAGTTGATCAACACAATAACAGACAAAAAAGAGGGTCATAAAATAGAAGTCTGGGATTAACCATCCAACTATTGTCCATTGAGAAGGGGCCAATATACCAAAATGTGACTTATCTGGTCCCGGGAGCACACAGAGCTCCTTTTTGATGATGGCATCATTAGGTTCACTAAGACCCATGGAGTAAACATTTGAATCATACCTTGATCACTTATTTCCATTTCATGCTCATCCAGCAGCATCCCAAAGGAAGTATGTCTTTGTATTATGGTGACAAAGAGAAAAGGTGGTGTTTGGAGAATAGAAGCGTCTGAGTTAGTGTTCTGGTTTATGTACTAATAAGTATCCCTGTGCTTGATTAACTCTAAGAAACAGATCTCTTCTTGGAGTCTTAGCAAACTGGGTCTCTGAACCTGCAAAGTCAGGCAGAACTTGGGCAACGGTGTATTCAGTGAGGCGAATTTGCTAATGCCACCCTATGGAAACTACCTGGATAGATAATTGGCCTGAAACAGTTGGCACATCTCTGTACTGCCAGGCAATGTAGGTTTTTCATTAATATTTTACACAATAATTATTCAAATGATATGATCCCTGAAAGTTAAAGTGGCTCATTAAACTATGCTTTACATATTATTCTGTGTCTTTTTACTTCTCTGCTCGGGCTGCATACAGTATTACTACTGCTACAGCTAGCATCACTTTACACTTAACTTTTAAAACTAGGTCACAGACAAGAGTACAAAAGGAAGAAAAGTCTATTGTAGATATCACTAAATGGAAAAAAATAATATTTTGATTTAGACAAGCATCCTAATACGAATAAAGAACTACTGCAAAACAAACTCAAAGAATCACACAGTCATTCACGCAACATAAAATGATGCAAACTTAGCAGAGTCTTTTTCCCCCCTTTTTTAAGCACTAAGAGAAATGAAACCAGGAAACTTCCTCTGGATCAAAAATCACTTTTACATGCTGTTTTTATTATTCTAAGAAGAGAAAACATTTAAAAGTTAAAGTATAGCTAGTTCCAAGGGAATATTCAGAAATAATACACTACCAGAGCTCTTTATTTTTTTTTAATTTCATGGGTAACAAATTACATTCTAAATGGAAGGATCTATTTTCTAAGTACTCTACATAACGGTTGTAATTCCTCTATGGTTTTAAACATCAGAAATGGGTTTTGAACAGGAAATTTGGATTGCTGTTTCCAGGACTTATTGTACATTTTTTATATGAAACAAAAACTTTAGCTAAACTTGAGAAGTCTATGTAACCTACAGTAAATAGCATACCCTAGCAAAAAACAGTATAAAAAAATCCAGGGGAAAAGGCCAAGAACAAGCACATAAACAAAGTGAATAAACATGTCACCAGAAGAATATAGAAGCTATCTAAAGCAGAATAACTTTCCTATGCTTATTACAAGGATGTCATCTTGGGATATAAAATATAGTATCATAAATTTAAAGGTCACTGAATTTTTCAAGGTAACCCAAACATTGTAAGGACACACAATTAATTCTCCCAACATTTAGTGTATAACCAATAATTACAAAAGCCCCAGCTATGTCTCATGAAGTCTATATGTACTTATGTGCCCTGACCTTTAGGTACAGACCAACTTAATATAAGTAAATTAAATTATCCAATCCCCTTTGATAGATTTTATGTTTAGTGTATACCGAAAGAAAAAAAATTGTTGTTAAAAATTACATTTCATACAATTAAACGAATAATCTGCACTTGACCAAAATATATTTCACATTCTGTATCATCAGTGTAATCTAGAAAAGACAACAGACATTTGAAAATTATCACCATTGTTTTCTCTAGTCCTAAAGAACCACTCTTAAATTCAACCTCTAATCCTTTAAAAATCCCATGCCAAATTACGCTTTTGACTTTTTCAAACAATGTTTACAGAATTAACTAAAGGCTAATTATATTTAAAAAGTGAGTTTTTTAAAACAATTTTATTCATACCTATATCTCATTAAAAAAATCACCAATCAGAGTGCAGGTGATAAATATTATTGATGACATTTATTCATACAATATTCATCCTTTTCAAACCTCTTTTTCAAAGTCCCAAATAGGTCGTATAATCATTAGGTAACAAATTTGTGGAGATAAATGGATGTGACGAGTACTGAAAAAGTGTATATTAAAAAGCCTGTAGCCTCATAGGCAAGCTTTCTTTTTTTAATCTACTGGACGTGGATGCATATGATATCAAGAAACGTGTTTTGCAATTGTAATAGGTTAATCAGCAGACTTAAAAAACTTGAAATTTTGAAAATTTAAATTTTGTATGCTTTAGGCAATTAACCATAACGGGTTAATGTAAGATTTAAACATTCACTGAATCCTGATTATGAACCCGATGTTTTGAAATATACCCTGTTCTTACAATAGCCCCGAAGAAGTGAGCTCTAGATAGTCCTATTTTAGATATGAGAAAACAGACTTGAAGAGGTTAAACGGTGGTTTTCAAAGTGTTGTCCCTGCACCAGCAGCATCATATGGAAATATTTGAGAAATGCAAACTCTCCAATGCTCCCCCAGACCCGCTCAATCAGAGACTCCGGGGGTGTGGTCAGCAATCTATGTTTCGAGTCCTTCAGGTGATGCTGATGCAGGCTAAAATTTAGAGCAACCATGGGATTGCAGTACTTTGCCTACAGCTGCACATCAAATAATTGGTGAAACTAGAGCGAAAGCAGGTCAACCTCCCTCTTCTAAAGCCCAAGCTTTAAGCCAGCACCTTATATATGGCCTTAGCTAAAGGTGACCCTTTTTGTTTCCAATCCATATTTCCTTCTAAACTGGATTACTTTTGATAGAAAGTGTAATGAACATAATGGAAACTCTGATGTTACAAAATCTTACAATGCCTCAAGGTCAACATTCTGACAAATGTTCAACTGTCATGTAAAACACAGGAAACGTTCCCCATACATTGTCAAGATCTGAGATTGAAATATCTGATGCCTCCAACTCCCAACTATTCATCTAAGGGAGATGAACAAAACCAAATAATAATGGTAATAAAAGCACAGAAATGAATAAGCTTAAAGAAGACAGATTCCTCCACATAAGTGACTAGTCTAACTACAGATTGAATTGGCTAGAACCAGGACTCAGCAGTTGGCCCTGATTCATTTCCCTTGCCCAAATCCCATGTGGCCTGCATGCCAAACGGAGTGGCTTCAACTCAACTCAACCAGAGTAGATTTTTAGCTCCTGCCAGGATCTTTCGGGTACCAGCCCTCAAGGTGTTCCCTTCTGTAGTCCTGTACTACTCCAAGCTTCCCTCGCTCAAGCAAATGATACCTTTCACTGGAGGAGGCACTTTCCCACACTGTCCCAAATTTTCTCCTCTAGTTCTTTTTTTTTTTTTTAATTTTAGCTTTATTGAGGTATAATAGACAAATAAAATTGCCAGATATTTAAAACATACATTGTGGTGATTTGATATAAATATACATTGTGAAAGGATTCCCCTATCTGGTTAATTAACATATCCATCATCTCACATATTTATCATTTTTTCTTGCTGTTGTTGTTGGTAAGTACATTTAAATTCTACTCTTTTAGCAAATTTCAATTATACAGTATGGTGTTACCACCCATTTTCACCACGTTTTACATTAGACCCTGAGAACTTATTAATTGGGGGAAACAGAGAGAGGCTGGTAAAAGGGTATAAACTTTCCTCCTCCAGTTTTGAAGCCGCATTGCTGGAAGTTTTTCTCAAGCATCCCAGCTGGTTGCATCTGAACTGGCTTTACCAATTAAATTCCTGCTACCTCCTTGTCATATGTGGATAATCCCTAGTCTCACTAAGGAGTTTGTGGGTTTCTTCTTCATTTTGTCACCAAATGACCTTATCCATTCTCCTGCCTTGACTAACATATTGATGCTGATGAATTTCCTATAGCTATCTCCGGCCTGAAACTCTCCTAATTTCCTTCTGAAATTGCATGAGGATATTACCTTCTCACTCAGAGACTCTATCTTCTTCATATCTCCTTTATCTTAGGAAAATGGCATCACCTTCCTCAGTTTCCAAGGCTAGAAATTGTCGTATCTGGACTCTGCATTTGCCTTCCACTCCTCATTGACTGCAATCACCCTGAAAGACTTTCTTGACATACCTGCATCATTCTTACCATTTCTGCTATCACTTTCCTGCCTTCTAATTCTCCTCCACTGCACCCTTCCAACAGGTCCTCTGCCTCCAATACATCCTCCACATTGACACCAGTCTTTCATTTTCTAAAACATGACTTTTAGTCTATTACTTCCTATAGTCTAAAAGCTTTGATGATTCCTATTATAGAATAAAGTTCCAAGTTCTTAGCATGGCTCTACAAAGTCCCATTTTGCTTACACATTGCCATGAACGCTAGCTGTTGTCACATCCCAAACACAGCACATGTCTTTGATTTTATGTCTTATCATTCATAAGACAAAAAATACCCTTCCCTTACTCATCCTTCAGGATGTACTTCAAAAGCTACCTCTTTAAAGAAGCTTTCCTTGATCTTTTTTTACTTCTCAACTAGACTATAAGTTTCTTAGACATCCTAGGAAATTTAATATAAGCTATTGAACAAACACATTACCTTGCACGGCAAAAGGGATTTTGCAGATGTAATGAAGGCTATACATCCTAAGGTAGGGAGAATACACTGGATTATCCAGATGGACCCAATCTAATCATAGCAACCCTTAAAAGCATAGAACTTCCTCTGATCTGTATCAGAGAGACGCAGCAGAAGTCAGAGAGGTTGTAATTGTGAGAGAGACTTGGCCAGCCCATGCTGGATGGGGCAACTAGTAAGGCAAGAGAAGGAATAAAGGCAACCTTTAGGAGCAGACTGGTCTCTGATTGACAGCCAGGAAAATAACAGGGATCTCATTCCTAGAACCACAACCACAAGGAACTGAATTTGGCCAACAACCTGAATGAGACTGGAAGTGGATTCTTCTCTAGAACCTTCAGTAAGGAACACAGCCCTAACCAACACCTTCATTCCAGCTCATGGGACCCCAAGCAAAGGACCTAGCTGAGCCCACTCAGACTTCTGACCTGCATAACAAGGAAATAAGTTTGTGTTGTTTTAAACTTCTAAATTTCTGCTAATTTAAGGCAGCAACAGGAAATGAATCTAACAAATTTAAAGCAAGAGTTTTTGTCAAGTATCTGGGAGTATCTAAACAATTAGTCTTTGAAAAGTCACTTGTCCACTCGGAAAATCTGACTAAATTTAAATAAGTAAAAATAATTTTTAAATGGTTTGTAAATATAGTCCCCAGATTCTTGCCTACTCTGAACATACTTGAGAAATGTGATATAAACCTCTCAGCAATTACCAGAGGATAGTTTTTGGGTGGAGGATATTTATACCAGAATTTTTGGGCATCATGTCCTCTTGGTAATTCTAATACACCCCGTTTCCAAATCCTGTTCCAAACCTCCTCTGGTCCAGCTAGTTAAGAAACACTGGTTTGGAAATGTCAAGGACCAACCCTACACTCTAATGACATTGGCTTATAAAAGCTTAAACCAATCTTAATCTTCTGAAAACTGGATATTAAACTGCCTCTAAAAGATCCAATTTTCACAAGAAATAACTAACCATGTCTGTATCAGGTTAATATCAATAAAAACAATGCACCAATCATAGAAATTATTTATTGAACATTTACTCTGAGCCAGGAAATGTTCACTATGGCATAGCTCACTTAATTCTTTCAAAGAATCTACAGGATAGTCTCTGTAATTCTCCCTTGTTCAGACAAAAACACTGAGGAAAACAAGTAAACTAACTTGTCCTGTGTCTCACACCTAGCAAGTGGCACAGGTCATAATTAACCTAGAGGCCTAATATTCTCAACATCCAATCCGTTTGGAACTATAACAGCATCTAACATCCACTGAAACCCTCTCATATTTTATGTAGACCATACTTACATTTTTCAGGACAAACCTTTAGATTTTTAGGACTAAATGCAAGAAGCAGCAGCCAATCAGGAAATATCCAAACTATGTGTGGGCCAACAGTGTGAATGCACAATCAGAGCCCATGGTTAGTCAGCAGGGGACACCATTGCAGAGGGACTGCCAACTGCAGCCTGGTGTCCCTCACTAGTGGGCAATTCTAGTAGTGTGGAACATACAGGGATCTGGGGAAGGTAGTTTCCCTACCACTGGGCCGACAGATCCTCCCAGTAACTGCAAGAGTAAGGCCAAAACTTACACTTGTTTTATAGTTTCTTTATTTCAGGGGATTCTTTGAATCTAAAATTTCATGTGCTTGGTTTCAATCCACCATGTTCTTTCAGTTAAATTTCAGCTGCTTTCAGTTAGCAGGCTAAGGAAATATGCCAAAATATACCCAAATGCAGTCACCATTGTACTGCATGCTATCTCTGTTCCAACTACTGGGAGTTGAAAGAATGAGGGATGTGAGGGTTTCTCAACCATCAAGATCAGTTTGGCAAATGCTAGGCAGCCAAATGTCTCATCTGGGATAGTAGGGAAGAATCCATGGCACACTGATTCAGCTGAGAATAACATAACTTTTTATGTTCTATAATTAAAATTTATTGCACGAGAACCCATTGCCTCTACAGTGCTAAGAGATTACTGCCATCATAACAGTATAAGCTCCTTCAGATAGTTTGCGTGCTGCATTCTGTGCTACTTATGTAGTTCACAAATTCATTGACTACCTCTTTCCCATCTTATTAGGAACATAGTTAGATTTACTCCTTCCTCATCAGGAGGAACAAACCACTAATCCATCTTATTTAACCGTCTCTTCCTAAAAATAAGCAAACAAAACAAACAATTGACTTCATGGTTTATGAAGGAATTCCATTTACTTTTCCTGAACCCTTTTCAGATGATCAGTTTACTAAGCTCTTAGCCAAAAGAAACAATCCTGGCATCCACAATATTTATTAAAGTGAAAACAAATTAATAGCCTCGTGTAAGCAATGTAATTTGAGGGAATTCAGATCTAAATCGATATGGCACATCCCCTGGGAGGCCTATGCATGAACAGCCTATACTTTAGTAATTCCAATAAATTTTTAAATAAGATTATGTACATGAAAATAAATTTTTCAGGGACAAAAAATGGTAATAAGGAAGATATTACTTTTTACTTAGAGCAATGCATAATGTTTGAAAGTTGATTAATTCTCTGACTACTAAATTAATTACATTGAAGCTAAATTAACTTCAAAATTCATTTTCAAAATTAGTTTAAGTAAATAGATGTATTTTGAACTAAACGTAAACATTTTAGGATATAATGATATTAGCAAAAGGATCTTATACCTTTCATCTTAACTTTTCTTTTTTTAATATATATAGAAAATATCTCTTCTGGGTTTTTTTTAAGACACCTCTCCAGTTTAACTCTTTGAGTCAACAAGAAAAAAACAAGACTTTTTTTCAGGGAAGAACAAGAGAAAAAGAGAAGACACACCAAAAAAAAAGTTCACTACCACACAATGTTTTGTTTATAAGATCTTTATGACTATAAATGGCAGGAAAAAAAAGACTGGCTTTTGTTTTTTGTTTCATCTGGTAAATTTTCACATTTGAACACTACTTTTTTGTAATAGACGATAATATCTTTATTCAGACTTCCAATTTTTTGCACTAGCATTCATTTACTTTAGAATGTAACATTATCTGAGCAGCCCAAGAGATACCACAATATGGCTTTGCCTGGCTTATGGGAAACTGTTTAGATCAGGATGTGTGTCTGCACATTTTACTTATTAATTTGAACTGGATTATTCAAGTACGGTTCCTTTTGTGTGGTACTTCAGGGAAAAACAAATAATTGGAACAAAATGTACAAACAATGCAAAATAACAAATTACTATTCAAGTAGCCATAAATGTCATAGCAACACTTCTGTGGTGAAAATGCTACATTGTTTTGATTTTTATTACAACTGACAAGTACACTATACTACCTAAATGGCGAAATTTTTCCTCATCACCATATTCTTTACTCATGAGGGTTTAAATAAATCTGATGTTCCATTTTTAACCTAAGAAGGTCACATAAAAACTTCATTGCTTAATGAACCATCTTTGTTACCTTACGTATCATATACTGTCCGGTATAACACAGAGTTATGGATTCGTCTACATTTCTGAAATAAGTATTTGAACACCTTTAATGTCAGGAAGAGTGTCTTACGCTTATAGTCTTCACTAGTACCTAGAACAGTGCTTTGCACAGAGCAGACACTATGAAAAGATGTATTGAAGTTATCAACGTGTTCCAAAGTTACGTAAACGGTAATTGTTGTTTTCGAAACAATGGAAAGCACAATAGTAAATTTTTGGTTGAGTTTTATTGCAGTTTTAGAGACAGCAGTTAGTTGCTGTTAGATCATGCCGTCACTCACGATCTTGATGGTATTACAAACAAGTAATACTAGTTATTGCCCAGAACAATCCTGTTTTCTCAGGAAAACCGCAATTTTTCTCAATGATCTCACACAGAACTGTATTTGCAAGTTTGTTAGATCTCTAAAACAACTCCCACACTCCACAAGAGGGATAACTGCGAAAAAATTCTACTTCTATCGGATATTCCTCCTCCTTAATAGTCTCTGCATGCCCTCACTATTTCCACAGCACGTGCCAGCTTCACTCATTGCATCCGGGCCCAGGTTGTTTGCTCCGCCAGTTGGTCATTTGGTCAATATTTTAAATTTAACAGAAAGTGCAAATGTTTCCCATATTAGCATTTTCCTGTTTCACAACTCACATAAGATAAGGTGTAACAAGAGTTGCCATCAAAAGAGAATCATTCATTATCCTTCAAAAATAAAATTACTATGGGTTAGTTTTACCACAAATGTATAGCCATCTCAGCAGACAACAAGATTTTGTGGGTTAAATGTTATTTGTGAAAACATATAGTCTTTGGTTCAATACAAACTATCCAATACAAATTTATTCTGAAGGTGACAGAATTAAAATTCTGCAATACAAAGATTATCGTAAGGGTAAGATTTTTAGGAAATGGCTCTAAAGGTGAGAGAAAGAAACTCAACATCAATTTTGATTTTTAAAAGAAAATTAGCAAGACATAGCAAATTCCTTCTACTTGTGGTTTGAAGGGAAAAATGTGCTAGCTCAACAGGACAAGACTCCTTGGTTGACACGCCAACATTCCAATATAAAATATATTTAGCTTTACATTCAAATGTTAGACATGATTCTCAAATAGAAGATATAGTTATAGATCTTTTAATATCTATATCTGTATATATCACAAATGGCTTCAACCAAATTCAACACCACAAAAATAGTTCTTGGAAATTCTATCTTATGCTCACCAAACAGGCACAAAATATTACACGTTTTGAAAAATAAACACATTTCAACTCTATCTTTTCTGTATTATTTTTACATGAATATTATTTGTATGCTCATTAAAATTATCATTCTTCTTGTAATTAAACTTAGAAAAAGGAAAACAAGGGGAATAAAGGACAGAAAAGTATTATACAATTATTATTAACGAATACAAACATTTGCCAGCAAAAGCAATAGGAAAATTAAAAAAAAATACTTTCCATTTATTAATAACAATGTGTGTGCGTGTCAGAAAAAGGAAAATGTGCAGAGGGCAGCATCTCCCATGGGTGTTCCTTGGCTCACCCATGCCCAAAGAGAGATGCTTCACCTAAAATAAGGCAAAAAAGATGGAGACTGATAATCCTACAATAAAGAAAGCTGTTCTGCCTCTGTTTACCAAATTTGTGGACTGTAGAACTCTGCATTACACCCTCAACCCTGCATGCCATTTCCTTGGGCATACACATATTTTCTTAAATAAAGAAATTAATGTGATACAAACCTAGGACCAGAAATATCTTTTATAATGATGTATTGCTGAGGCATAAACTCACATAGTAATCCAGCTGACAAAAATACATTTGGGAATCAGAGAACTCTTAATACTGTTTATTAAATATTCATCCACAGAATCTTGTTTTGCCCTTGTGAATAAAGACACATCTTAACTTGCATGGTTTTAAAAGTGTGATCGGTAATGGCAAGTTCATATAGGGCTTTGTCTATACTGATTTATCTTTTGGGAACAGAGGGGCAGTATACCACATTTATTTCTTGGGAACAGTGGGATGATGGGAGAGAGAAAAGAAATATAGTCCATAATACCAGACCATGAAAGATCTCTACTGGTATCAAACTGTGATACTACACATCGCATCAATTTACACAGGAGACTTTGAGACTGTAATAGATCCTTCTGTGCTTCAGTTACCACCAACCAAGAATCTGATTAGAATAAGAAGACAAAATTGCCCAGTAGGTTTGCAGTTTTTTTGAATCATTTGGTCTATCATTAATTTTGACAAATTGGGACATTATTTCCATCGAAGTTTCTGTTTATCCTGGAGAACAGTTCAGCACCTCATTAAGAAAATTCCTTTGCTCTTAACTTGAATATTTCAAGGAACAGTTCCCCTACCACAAACCCCAGCAATCACTTCCGTGCCTGTACATTCTTTTCTTTTCTTCAGATTATTGTTCCATGAAGCTACCCTGTCAGGAAACTGGAAAATTGCCTTCTTCATTTATATTTCCTTAGATGTATTTGTAGTCTTATGATTATGTCTCTCTTCATTCCCATGGGATAGCAGCAAAATGCTAGCAGTCTAAGGATACAGGAAATTGAAATTTTGTCACCTGCAGAGGACCAAAAATGTGTTTGGTTTTTTCCCCTTCAATGTTAAGAAAGGATCTCTTGTGCATGAAAGAAAATCACCTTCCCTTCGGTAAGACACATCTGGAAATATTCTTAACTATAGTCTTGCAGAATGACTAAGAAAGCTGATACCAATGTTTTTGTGATTTATTACAAGAATGCAGTAGAGTCTTTAAGGGATGTTTTCTTTTACTTAGCTATTTGCTTGGGAATCATGATGCAACTGATAGCCAGAAACAAAAATTTTTCTTCACTGAAGGGCATTTTGCTCCGGATATCTACAAACTGCATCAAAATGGAGTTGAAACCAAATAACCCAGTGGGCTCTTCAGACTTCCAGAAATGCCTTTTAGCTTGTTTTAAAAGCCAAATGGGCTACAAATTTTCTTCAAGTGGTCTACAATAGAACTCATCTTGTTATTCATCAGATCTTCAACAGATGATCTCCTAAGATCTCATGCTGTGCAGGCAGAAAATTCGACTACAGCAGAGTAACCAATTTGCCTGAGAATTGAGACTAATAGCAGAATCTCTCTGTCTATTCTTGTCTTAAAAGCTTGTTAGACTCCCGATGGGGAGAAAAGTTTCCCTGCTGATAGAGTTGTAGCATATCAAAAATGAATGATGAGTACAAAGAAAGATTATTTTGTTCAATGAGACATTTCTTACTCCCCTGCTCAGGCGACAGCTTTTCTGGCTAATTACCCAATTACCACTGATAGAAGGTATGTGGGGAGAATTATGGACATGAGGAAAGGGAACATGTGGAGCCACCAAGACTTGATAAGACTTTATTCCTATTTCAGTAACGTACCAGAAGAACCAGAGCACTGAAGAAAATGATAACAATACATATTGCAAGATATTCAGTAATAAGATTATTACCAAATTTTATAGAGTATGTGACTGCAAAACTGGGAGACCTTAAAGATAGAAAAAAGCCAAGGTCTGCGTTACAATTGAAAAAGAAAAAAACAGGTATCCAAAATGTTGACAATATCATCCAATGCAATAGCTAAATAGATATTGGAACGAATTTAATGAGTGGTTTAAAATTTTATTGTCTTTTCTTTATATAATGGCATCATGTCTTAGATACACAGAGCAATTATCACCTTCCCCAACAAATGGTCTACTATTAAGAAATCTTACACTTTAATCCATAATTTAAGGCATTATCCAAAGGTACCAACAAAACTATAATTGATTTTGATTGTTAAAATCCTCACACTAAAATTCAGGATAAAATAAACATAAGAAAATTGAGCCTTATATAACACTGAAGCAGGAAGGGAATTATGCACTCAAGCACAAGATAAAAAGAGAAAAAAAATACACTTGGTACATCACAGCTGTCTTCCATTACATATAATTATCCATTCTCAGTCTGAGCCAGGGAACAAAAGCTTAGAAAGAACAATGGGTATGTAGATGTCAAAAGGTAATACTCCTCTTCAACTACGTAGCCTTTTTTTTTCTTCAAAGCAGTGTAGGTAGAACAAAAACAACCTGTTTCTGTATTATAAACTTCGTTTTATTTTGCAAGGTTGCATAAAATAATGTTAAACACATTGAGCAAGAATGAATTTTGGCAATAAAAAGTAACTTATAAAGGTTTCTGTTTTAGAGTAAAATGATGAAAAAATTATTTAAAATAAACCTTATTTATTTTAAATAAAATTTAAAGTTAGGAATCAACTACAAATAAGCATTATAGTTTTTTTTTTTTAAAGAAACCCTTCTGTTCCAACAAATGATTCAATGATATTGGAATTTATTTATCCCATTCAAATCACTGAAACTTTTAAAATCAAAGTTACAATCTCAATATTTTTAGAGCTAAAAAAATGAGTTCATCTGCCTCTTTAATTGTTCAACTTAACCCAGTAATTAAACTTGTATATATTTTTGAGTTGAATCTCTCTATTTAAATCAGCATTTTTGCGTGTGATAAAGATTTCAAAAATGTATATTTGCTTTCTATCCACAATTAATAAGCTTTAAACAAGAAAGTTCGTGTTTCATGTCTGCTACAGCTAAGCAATGTAATGAGGAATAATTTCAATATATAGGTCACCAATACTTGGTCATCCTTTCAAACATTAAGATGCTTTCTACAGCTATTTAAAATAAAATGATACCATGGCAACTGAAAACAAAAAGAACTTTGTGTTCATAAATTTAAAGCAAAGAAAAATGTTATTTTTGGATGAGTATCATTTTAATTCATTATAT
The DNA here is from genome assembly GCF_021613505.1 of Equus quagga. Classification (NCBI taxonomy): domain Eukaryota; kingdom Metazoa; phylum Chordata; class Mammalia; order Perissodactyla; family Equidae; genus Equus; species Equus quagga. Next base: position 10,130,504 of record NC_060287.1, on the reverse strand, counting down.
GCACCACTTAGTTCTTCTTTCTCATCTGCCCCAACTCCGTCTTCCACCTTTGCTTCTGTTGGGGTTTTTTCACTTGATTTTTCTTAGGGGCCCTGGCCAACTCCATCTATCTATCTGCAAATGCTAGAACACTGTAATGAAAACAAGTCAGCAGTAAGTCCAGAGGTTCCTGATATTAGGGTTTGTTCTGATGCTCAATGATGGCTTTGTGGTCTCAGGCTCTCATTTTTAGCTCTCCATTTAAGTGTGTTTGCCATGTTTCTCTCTTGTGATCCAAAGATGACTTCCGTACACGCAAGCATCTCTTCTCACACAACGTCTTCAGAAGGACAGAAGCAGTTGGGAGTAAAAGGCTTTCTCTGGTTCTCCCATAGAGGGAGGAAATGTTTCCCAGGAACACCAATGCAAACTTCCTTTTGTAAACCTCTAGAGTGTGGCTGAGCCATCATCAATGACAAGGGGGAAAGGGACTGCCAAAACTGGCTGAGCCAATCAGGACTCACCCTCTTGGGCTGGGCATATGGCTTCCCAGTCAACATCAAGACACTGTCAGCAGGAAAAACCACTGGGCAGAGTAGAGTGAGAATGATCCCAAGCAAGTATGTCTATCATTCTTGGGCCCTGGGCCTCCACTTACTAGCAACACGACACCGAGGAAGTTTCTTCTCCTTTCTGAACCTCAGTTTCTACACTTGTAAATAGGAATAAAAATAACAGCACATGCCCCATACGATATTTTAAAGGTTAAGTGACATAATATGTGTAAGGCAGTAGGAATGACTCCTGGAACACAGAAAGCACCTAATAAATGACATTTTTGTTAGCTTTATGGTGCTATCAAAAATATGAGATACTGCATGGCCTGTATTAAGAAAAGCTGCATTTCATTGTTTTCTTCTAAGAGTAACCTTCTGAAAGGAAGGAAAAAAAGTCATGTAAAGATACTGGTGCCCAAGTGGGTGTGAACACTGGGAGAAGGAGGTGAGGAGAGCATGTAAAAGTCGGTGGCATAAGCTTGTTTTACTTTTGTGACATTAGATAGGATTCCAAACCTCAGAGAGTTAACGGTTATGAAAGTTTATATTTTTCATGTGAGTCACAGTTTCATTTTTATTATGTAAATTAAAATACAATGAGATTTAGATTTTCACCTTTTCTTACAATTTATTACATTTCTTTTTTTAAAAAAAAGGAGCATTCCATCTCCTTAGCTCTAATTTCGTATGATATTACTTGATTTCACTGAAGTATGATATTTTTTCATTCACAGCACTACTGTTTTGACAAAATTATACATATTTCACTATGCATCTGATTTTTAAAAAGTTGCTACTTTTGCGCTATTTTTCTCCTTTGAAATAATGAGCCTTATTTTTTCTAATTTTATTTTTTAAATGTGTGAAAGGAAAGCAAGTTAAGTTTGGGAATCTACTGTTCTTTCAGAAAGGTACGAATTAGAAAAAGGCATTCTGTGTTATACGCTTTTATAGCAAAAAGGAATGGATTTAAAAAAAAGTAACTAGGGCTGGCCCTGGTGGCCTAGTGATGAAGTTCGGGGTGCTCTCCTTTGGCACTTCGGTTTCGGTTCCTGGGTGTGGACCTACACCACTTGTCTGTCAGTGGCCATGCTGTGGTGGTAGCTCACATACAAAAAGAGGAAGATTGGGAGCAGATGTTAGCTCAGGGCAAATCTTCCTCAGGAGAAAAAAAAAGCTGCTACTTAAAACTTTGAATCTGAAATAGAACTATTTAAGAATTTCTGCATCTATCTACCTGAAAGTGGAATAAATCCATCTGTTGCCATAACATCATGCTCCTGATGCTCAGTTGTATTAAAAACAGAATAAGAATGAATGAAAACCATCTCCTTTTGCTTTAAATTCATGACCCATCAATTTTGGATGTGAGCTTTTCTTTGTCACTTGCTATTTTATGAAAAATATGAGACAATGGTTGAGTCTAGTCTCTCTGGACTATATTTTATTGCAACTATTTTATAAAATGTGAGCATAACTTGCCTAATATTTTACTGTTTTCTGAGACTTGTGACTACATATACCCCAGCCTAGGGAATTTTCTGACTTTTAACAAATGTGCTTTTCTATGCCTTCTTGTCCTGACCAACCCCCCCCACCCCATACCATCCCCCTCCAAACCTGACTGATGTTACAGTAAGGAGAATCACTGGGGCGGGGCAGCGGGCAGGGGATGACGACACAGACAACCTTCCCAGAACTGCCTGTGTGCTTTGATAAGGAAGTGACTGCAAACTCTGCTGAGCTTGGGGGAAGGCACAATGTCTGGTTTGATAAATCTTGTCTGGACTTTCCAACCCTGCTCTTGTTTCAACTTCCTCTGCTGCAATCTGAATCTATTCTGGAATTCTAGAGGACTGTAAAAGGACAAAAGAAATTTCTTTTATTGTTATAAGGTTTATGACCTTCTGTTTGATGTTTGACAGTTGAGAAACATTATTGTCTTCTCCTAACAATCAGTAACTGCCTTTGAGACCCCAACATTATATAAAACAAACACACTGAAGGACACATTCTACTTAGTTAGAAATCCAAAATTAAATACAGCATTTGGGGGTGAGGTAGGGGAGTGACTGAGCATTTAAAAGCAGGCTGGGTTTCCGGCCTGTAATACTCATTATCAGTAAGCCCCCTGGACGAATCAAGGCATTTGTCCTTCCAAAAGTCTTGTTTAATTCATTAGCCCAAGCACAAGGTCTCAGAAATTCCCATGATATTGCTAATTCTACCAATAACTGTTTCTCACTTCTGAAACTAAGTGTAGAAATGTTTAAAATGTGAAGTATTGAGGGATGCTTTGAGAGAATGTGTCATTTTAAGACTTACAAATTGCAATTTAAGATTTATTTTTGAATTAGGAAAAAATAATATGGAAAATCTGTTTCTATTTCCAAGCTCAGGAGAAACAGATCCATTTGGTTGCAGAGAAGAAAAAAGCCTGGACTGGATAAGACTGACCTGATAATGTTCTTTCTTTTCTTTTCTTTTATGGAATAAATTTTACGAATACTAACATCCTATTATATTTACCGAAAATTCTTTCCCCTCACCAAAACAGTCAAAGGGGAAATATTGAAAACTCTCCTTTATATAGCAAAGGGCTATGCTGAAGTCCCTAAATCAGTCAGCCTCTATCTATTTCCTCCTGCTCCCCCTCCTCTCGCTCAGAGGAACTCAGGTAGCTCTGTCAGTGGAAGAGGGATTTATGTGCCACTGTACTTAGATCTCCCTCTGGAGATATCCAGTTTTGCCCTATCTCTTCCTTCCAAAGGAAAATAGATGAGCTGGCTAAACTGTTAGATCATACTCTGGATTCTCCACAGATTTCTGTTCATGAATTGAAACTCTAGCTGAAACAACATCAAAGACATGAATTCCAGTTTTTTCCCAGAGTGATAGTCTATGCAAGTGTTTTATTACTTGTCAGATGCTTGGGACTAAGGAAATCTCTTCTTACACTTGAGTAAATTAAAAATAGGATATCAATTTGGAAACTATTCCTACAAAATAGATAGTTCTAATATTTGAGTCATGCAAAGGGTCCGATACAAAATTAAACTAAAGGAATATTTCTTCAAAAATCTAAACTTACTATCATGTATATTCCTGAGAGAGGATTAGGGATTTTTCGTAAATGATCTTTAAGGAAGAAGAGAAAAGTTGAAGGGTTAATAAATACCCTTTTGTTTTTGTGTGTTCATTTGTTGGGTTTCAGATGACTTTTATGGGCTGAAACTTATGCTGGATATTTTATGTGTCAATTGTCTCACTGACTATATAATCAACACCGTGATAATACAGATATTTTTATTTTAGTTTTGCAGATGAGGAAACCAAGCCTTTGGAAATCAAATAACTTATCTAAGGTACTATAGCTTACATTCAAACCCAATTTATCAGTTTCTGTAACCCAAACTCCATTATATCTCATGCTTCTTTGGAAATGTAGAGAGAGAATGATCTCTCAGACATACGACTTCCATTACTAACTGTACAGCACTAGCAGTAAGTGTACTCTACGTTTTCAAAGGGATGTTCTAAAGGAAAAAAGAGTTAAAATACTAAGTCAGATTAGGTACTAAAATATATTCAATCACTGTATTGACTCGCAGCAATTTTAAGAAAAATTACTTATACCTCCTATAAATATACACTTAGCAATTACCTAGCACACAGTAGGCACTAAATAAATGTTTACTGGGTCATTGCTTGTTAAAATACACCTGTTTCTTCTCGTTAATACACTGACTAATTTTACGTCCATAAAACTCTGTGATGTGAAAGATGGTTAGGTATTTAAAAGAACTTTCTCTCAAATTTGCAAGCCTTTAATATCTTTTTAAAAGCTAGCTTAAAACTAAAATATTATGTCATAAAACTTTATTTCATAATATGCAAGGAAACTAACATTTGACTTTCAAATACTTGTGTCACACATAATAACGTGTATTATAATAATATAAAATATATAGTTTTAATATGTGGTATAAACAACTAATACTATAGAGGCTAGGGCATGGGGCAAAGAAATCTTTGAAAAACCTATGACATAAATTTTTAAGTATTCCATATTTCCTGGTTTATTTTGTTTTGTTACAAATTATATCACATGATATAGCTCAAAAAAATTTAATTAGAAAAAATTGAAGTATAGTTTCACAATAGTTACCTCAATGAAGTACCCTTATTTTATTGAAATTTACCTTAGACCAAATAAATAATTCTACACCCACCTGCTTTACTTCAGAATGAACAAATTTTGACTCTGATAACAGATTACAGCTTCCATATATATTAAAAGATAGGAATTTAAAATGTCTGAGGTGTGTAGAACTGCACTAAGTCCTAAAGCAAAGTAGCCTAAATCTCCAGAAAAGTCATGGGAAAATGAGAAAAATGACAAAACTTGGAAACGAAAAGTTTCACTTTAAAGTTTTAAAAACAGAGTAAGTTGAGTCTTCAATCTGCAGACAAATGGTCTTGGCAGTAATTTGAGAGTTATTATGAAGTGATTCATTTAAATAATAAATGGATTAGGAATGATCAGAAAGGGGAAAAAAAGATAATCACAACGAATCAGTGTGGGTTACACTAAAAATAAGTCACGCCACCTTTCAGGATTTCTGGACCGGTAGATCAGGAAAATGTGATAGAAATCAAGCAACATGCTAGTTTTATGAAAAATACTGGGAGAGAAAATTAGTAATCTTGAAAGCAAAAGCAAACTAAACACAATTAAAATAAAGTGAAGAAATAAACCATAAGGGCCCTAGGATTGTGAAGTCATATAAATGAGATATAGAATGGTGAGTTGAAAAAAAAAATCAAATCTAATAGCTAAAGTGACTGGGTTTCACTGATTACTAACTTACAATAAGGACAGAAAAAATCAAAATGCATGTACTCAGCATAGCTTATGGAAATATTTGCAAAACGGCCGCCAGTCCAAAGAGACTAAAGAAAGGGGTATGTTACCAATTGAAAAACTATCAGAATTCAGGCCAAGTCTTCTGGCAGTCTCCAAACATCAGAACATTCAGACAATTTGGTTTTAGGAAGACAAAACGTTACAGAGAATCATGAAAATCTGTCCCACATGGAGATTAAAAGAGGAATCAAAGTGGAAAACATCAAGCGCTCACCTGTCAAATGTTAGGAACTCACAACTCAGAGGAGAAAGAGGAGCTATTAATAAACGCTTCACATACATAATCTTTGCAATTTAAACTCGACTTTTCTTTAGTGACAGACTTTGTTACCTGAAATCAATCACATTCACCAAAAGAACAATACATTAACATGCTAAATATAGACCAGAGCATAGTTTATAAAGATATACCCATCAAGAATTCAGCATTGGCATACAAGACTTATTCACATTATAAGCACAGTAAAAAGACTAGAGAGCACAAAGTGCCAGGAATGAAAAGAAATGCTTAGTCAAAACTGAAAAAACAACAAAAATATAATAGTAAATTCCAAGGATGAGAGATATTATTTCTGGAGAGCACAAGACTCACTACTTCCATTTTTTGAAAAGTATCATTTGAGGCTGGCTTGGTGGCGCAGCAGTTAAGTGCACACATTCCGCTTTGGCGGCCCAGGGTTTGCTGGTTTGGATCCTGGGTGCGGACATGGTACCGCTTGGCATGCCATGCTGTGGTAGGCGTCCCACATATAAAGTAGAGGAAGGTGGGCATGGATGTTGGCTCAGGGCCAGTCTTCCTCAGCAAAAAGAGGAGGATTGGTGGCAGATCTTAGCTCAGGGCTAATCTTCCTCACACACGCACACACAAAAAATAGAAAAATATCATCTAAATAAGTTAAGTGGTAATATATGTAAAGTTTTCAATAATAAAGATATATTTCATATCATTCAAAATAGGTCTATATAGTGTAATGACACATAAAGTAGTACAAGGAGTGGACCACAAATCTACTTTTAGACATAGAAGCTGAAGAACCTATATCAGCTTAGTTATAATTATCTTATTCTCATGAGGACCAAGTTATCTGATTGTATGAAGGGTTTGCTATGCCTATGCAGATGTTATATGGTCTATTGCTAAGTTCAGATAATCAAGTATCAACAGGCCTAATAATAGTAGTAAGGAAACTAGCATTTGGCTTTCAAATACTTGTGTTACACACATAATGTATTCCAATGTATACAATCAATGACATTAGAATAGTAAGCTCATTTGAACCAATGTGAGAAAAACAAAAAAAAGTATTAAAAAATACATGAAAATTCCACATTTAAAATGAATAGTAAGTCAAGAAATAAGCCAATCACTAATACAAACGCCTGTTTACCTCCATTTAAGATCAATATGGAAAACACGGTAAAGAACCGACTAGAGTGTAATCTTAAAGTACATGTACTGTGAAAGCTCTGCTGTGTTACATTTAGAATACGTTTGGTCAAACCACAGTAATAGATACATGAAGACTCTGAACCAAAGAATTAACTTTAAAATCCCATCACTTTCTGTTTTCTGTTTGAACTTTTGAGCAACTTTATCCATAGTTTATAACATCCATTATAAAATAAACTTTGAGATTGACTTGGTGTGATTGCATCACTTTATAGAGTCCACTTAATTCCACCACGTGGTGTCCATGCCAATCCCTGCACCTCCAGTAGGACCTAAGCTCCATGAGGACAAGGATTTTGTCCATTTGATTCACTGTTGGATCCAAGGGCAGCAACAGCGTCTGGCACATAGTAGCCACTAAATACAAGTTACTGAATGAACGAATGAATGAACGCAAACGGTAAATACAAAAGTAATTGATGGTACGAACATATTATAATACTAGTCAATAATTTGGGGTATATTTATATTCTATACATTTTAAAGTACAACAAATGTAAAAGAACAGAGGAAAGAAATTGTTGCAGAGAATTTTAAGACTTCAAAGAATACATCTATTGAGAATAAGAAATATTAGTGTAAACCTAAAATTTCCATGTGAAAAAAAATGATGGAGAAAGATAGAATAACAAAGTAAAGTCAGTGAAAATTATGCTATTCATTAGAAGAATTCACTGATATGAAATACTAAAAAGCATGAAAATATCACTAAAATGAACTTAAATAAAATTAAAAAAACTAAATAGTACATTGGCTTAGGCAAATTTGAAAAAGAAAAAAATAAAATTCACATTCAAAGGTTTCATTAAGGGCTTAATAAAAATAATATTGGTATATTTTAAAAAACAGTTTAGATCTAACTTTTTAAATATTTGAAGGTAAAATGAGGATTTTTGCACACTTCTAACTAGATTCTTAATTTCAGACCATTCCTAAATGATATCTATTAACAAGGTTAAAAATTGTCTGAACACAAAGTAAAACTACCTCCTTTTCATTGAAACAGCGGAATATTAAAACAGCCTCTAAAAGTAATATATTCATAGAGGAACCTCTACTATGTACCATGCTTAAAAAACAAAAAGCAAGGTGAAAAAGTGTGTATAAAAAGGTAAAATTTGGGGCTGGCCTGGTGGCATAGTGGTTAAGTTCACACATTCTGCTTCAGCAGCCCAGGGTTCACGGGTTCAGATCCTGGGCATGGACCTATGTACTGCTCATCAACCCACGCTGTGGTGGTGTCCCACATGTAAAATAGAGGAAGATAGGCACACATGTTAGCTCAGGGTGAATCTTCCTCATGAAAAAAAAAACAACGGTAAAATCTGTATAAAATTATCTGAATACTTTTTAAATTTTGAATCAGATTGAAAAATTTACATCTATTCAAAACTAAAAATGCATTTCAACAAGGATCTCCAAATTAGGAATATAGCCTATATTTGTACAAGCTTCTGGCTTCTGACAGACTCTTGAATCACATATCTGTCGAATGACATATTTCCTATGCATATCTTTGCACCAGCTAATTAAATTCCACTACAGATTTCTTTTGATTCAGGGCCTTCGTTGTCAATGAGAAGTGTTATTGCTTTAGGAACGTTCTTATTTAAAACACCAAGAAGCAAACAATACTTTAATGCTGAGTAATCCAGGCCTAGGCACAATCCAAACAACTTACTCCCAAATCCATCTTCCAGTTCAGGATTCAAACCCAAGCTCAGCAACACTCCAACGTCTAAATGGCACAGACCTTGGAAGATACTAACAAGTGGTACAACGTGTGATTTTAGATTATTGCATAGTGGACTCCTGTATTTTAAATTACTTTGGAAATAATCATCCAAATTTAGACAAACTACTTTGTTCGTGATAAAATAGTTAACAGTGTCATATTTAAGCTAAATAGAATATGTGGAGCCAAATTTTATCTACCTATCTATCAATCAATCAACTCACATATTTATTCATTTTCAAAAGCCTTAAAGAATGCAATAGAAAATTCATATGGTGTTTTATAAACCAAAAGTTGAATACTACCTTTTACAGTCTGGGTAAAAATACCTGCTTTCCTATATAGAAGGGAGATGACAAAATGATAAAAAACATTGCAATTACAAAATAAAATTTTAAAGCTCATAGTTGGCCATTTTTTAGTAGAAGTTATCTTTAAACATGGAGAAAAATGGGTAACTATATTTGCATCATAAGATTGTTGCTCCTATTTGAAATTGTTCATTGTCTTGTGCCTATAGTTGTTTACTCTGAATTCCCTGTGCTCTATTGTCATTCTGCCAAAAACATTTTAAACTAAACTAAATAGCATGTGTTACAAATTTCCTCTAAGTTGGATTTAATAAAAATTATTAAAGAATATAACTAAAGAATTATAGGCAGGATAGAAGACCTATGAGAACAATTTTCATTTTCCCCTACAAAATATCCCAACATTTTAAGTGGTAAACATTTGATCTGTATTGACACGTGTGAGAGGGAGCATCTATGTGTCTTCATATATAGCACGCCTACAAGCTGGCTGGTAAAATGGCATCATCTATTTACATAAGTTTTACATATCTTTCCACCTATGGTCTGACCTATACAGGAGGTTAGGCAAATATAAGCAAAACTCAAGCAGCAGTTTTTTTATCTTATAAAAATTCATGAACATCATTACCACATGCTTTCATTCATTTAAAAAAACCCTAAATACCATCTGTGCATGATAGTCTAATTAAGGGATTAGGATCACAGACGCTTTGCTGGCTCACATGTTCAAGCACATGCTCTCTTGACCATTTCAGAAAAGCAAATAAAAATGAGTAATAAAAATGTAGTCAGAAGCATCCCTTTGGATTCAGCACTGGCTACTAGAGTTAACCAACCTCAGAGAATTTAGCTGTCTAGCAACCCCTTTGGAAATTGACTCTTTTTCTCCCTTGATGTGCATGCCTGCCCCACACAACCCTTAGGATAAACTTGGCATCACATGAATCAAGCTTTAATAAGTTCAACAACATTTTACAGAAGACTGACATTTACAGTCTGCAACATACTATAGGGACCAATTTTTCTGGATTTGGTAGCCACCACAGAAAAATCAAATGATAATACTAAATTATTCTGAAAGAAGATGAATGAGCTATAATCGTTACTCAAGAGTGATGTATAATATATACATGACCCTGTATAATATGTATAACATAACTTGTAATACCTATTCAAGCTTCATGTTAATTGTGGGTCTATGACTTACAGAAGCTCAATTGATAAAATGAGTTCAGATAGAAAAGTGAAGACACATATTTATTTTTAGTTAAGACTGCTTTTCTTCCTTATCCCAAATTATAGTAAAATTATTGCACTAGAAGCACTTTAAACTATAAGGATCATGCAGTCTAATTAGATGTGAATCCTACCAGTCCTACCAGCTAGGATCAGAAGACTGAATCCTACTTAGCTATTTAAGATGTCAACAATTACATATACTCTGCAAAAAAGGAGCAGTGAAATTTTGCTGTATTTCATAACCAGAAGGAAATGTATACTTTGTAGATTAAAAGGGTTTTCACCTTAGAAAATGTGTGTGATAGATAAGCACAAACCCATCATCACTTATTGAAAAGGTACCTCTCCACATAGCACCAGGTAAAAACAAGTGAAAATATGGTAAAAAAGGAATAATAATATAATCACAGACTCACTAATTGAAAGAAAAGGATAAATCAGTTAAGCCACCTAAATTATTATAAACATAAAACAGAAAATTTTTTTACATTTAAAATAAAAACAATGTCAACAAAAATGCAAATTAAATGGCACCACCACAAGGCTACTGTTCTATCAACCAGCATAATACCCTGAGACCCCAATTTTTATCTATTTTTCTATTTCTATCCCAATCACAGAGCGCCATAACACGGGTGACCAGTCTGCTAAGGAGCAGCTATTTACGTCTTGGTTTCATAAGACAGATCCGTGTCCAGCTGGAAATAAGTTCAGACATTTTCAGCCCAAACCAGCTATATAACTAGGTCTCCTCAAGTAAAATTAGGTCTACACAGATTCTCCACATTCAGATCCAAAGAGAAAAAGCCCCAGTTTAAATATAGCTTACAAAAGCTGGAATTATATGCTATTCTTTCAGTGGTCAGACTCTGCTAGTTATTGACTAGTGTATTCTCTTGGATTCTGGCGGCCATTTCTTTGGAATATTGGCTGCTGCAACAATTTCATATTGTCAACAGATGCTCGGAGGCTGCTTATTCAGCTCAGGAGTGGTTGCCAGTGGAGGCTCATTGCTTCAGGCCGAAGCAAATTAATCCCAGCAGAGATGAGTTTTATTTGTTTCTCTAATAGTGGGAAGAAATATTGATGAGAGGATTCTGAGCTGTGCTAAGGACAGAGACTGCTGGAGATCTCACCCACTCATTTTAGCATCTCCGACTTGGTGGGAATGTATGTTGGGGAGTCCCTCTCAGTCTGCACTACCCGTAGGGCATTCACCTCATAGACTCCTCTTTTCACAATAAACATACATCTCTTTGTTCTCCCTCTATTTACAGCGGAAGGGTTAGTCTCACGTATGGATGTATTTATATCCGGCAATAAAAATTTTGAAGAAACTAATAAAAATGTCACTAAAAACTGTAAACAGCACCAACTAAAAGCATTTTTCTTTCATTGTCTAATTTTGAAATGTATGATTATTTTTAGACACTCAGCATCTTATATAAGTTCTCTGCTTTCCTGAATTTAACTATGAGGAGCTAATTTTCTACCTGGAGACACTATTGTCCATATTCTTCTCTTACTTCCTATTGAGAATCCTTCCTCTCCAGGAATAAAAATTGGCAGATTTTACTAACAGCTGCATCAGGGTCACGGTCTAGTACCGCAAACACTCACAGTGAAGGGATAGGCAAGGATGGAAAGAGAAATACTTTCTAGTCATTTACTAGAAATTCTTTTTAAATTAGCTTTAGGGCATCCAATAAGAATATAGTTATTCAACTTTTTAATGAGTTACCAATTTAACATTATACTTTTAATGAGCATGGTATTAGATCAAATGGAAATAAACACACAAACAGAGGTCACGGATTTTTAACTCTTCAATTGTTGTTAGAAGCATAGTAAATCAGTAACACATGAATTTGGGGGTAAATTTTATATTGTTACATTTGATGTGCATTTCAGCTTCGTTTTTCCATCTCTTTAAAAAAGAATGGTATGTGAAAAAGTGAATTTTAGACATTTTTTTCCCTTGATTTTAGAGTTCCCAAGCCCTAAATATTATACTTTAAATTTAGGTCAATTTTTTAAATTTAAAAATGTTATAAAAATGACTACATTTCTATAAAGTGTGTGCTACAATAATAGTCAATTGAGCCTAGTATGAGTCCTAAGTTTGATGCTCAATTTCTTGATTCATAGAGGTAAAAGTGTGGAGAAATTGATAAGTGAAAAAAGGTCCCTGCAAACCTAAAAAGTGGTAAACAATTTTTAACTAAAACAATGAAAGTTGAGCCACATATTCATCTGCTTTACAAACAAAGACCACGCGAACATCCTGCATGTTCAGAACCCCATTGTGTCCTGCATTCCCTTCTGTTTCTCTTCTTGTCTTCTAGATCTCACCCTTTCTTACTTCAAAATACAGCAAGCTGTTTTGAGCTGACATTTCGAGCAGACGGCCATCATGGTGAAGTATCTTCCAAATGTCTTTTCTCCACCGCGTCTTTCTGTCACCTCAGGGAGTGCACACACTCTCTTCTCCCATGATTCCCCATATTTACCGTTCAACTATCAATTTATGGGCTCAGGTCCCTCTCCCTCCATTTTCCTCCTCTCCTTCCTCAGCATCCCTTTATCTATTACTTCCATTCATCTATTTCATTCATATATTTAATTTTGTCAAAAACCTGAGAAAATATTTCTCAGTCTTACCCTGTAAATTAATCCCCTTATTTCCCCCAACATTTTCTCTCACCTGTTCTCCTCCACAGTAAAAGCACGGAAATAAGTCATCGTGTTCAGCTCCAATATATTTTTTTCCTGGACATTTGTGCTCAAGTTGTAAATTGTCTACTTTCTGTTGGTTTGAAAAACTACCTAGGTGGCATGATGGAACCCAGTATATCAATAAAATGTAATATTTTGCCATGATTTCAGGTGCTCACCTTCAGAAATAATCACTGCTGTGATTACATCTGTTTATCTGCAAGCATAAAATATTTAAATGATTATAGTTTTCTGTTCTATTCTACTGGATTGTTAATGATTTGTTGTTTATATAGTAAATTTAACCACAGTATATGCATTTTTGGGTTTACTCAAGAATCCAGCCACCATTTAAAACTCTCTCTCTCTCTCATCTAATGCCTGAAGTTTCTTAGATTCATAGCTTTTAGACCTGGAAAAGACTTCAGGATGTAAGCTTTTTATTTTATGAATGAGGGGCCTGAGGCCCAAAGAGTAAACTGGTTGTCCCAACATTTCACAGCAAAGCGAAGACAGGGAGACTACAATGCCTGTGTGAAGCCACAGAGCCTGACTGCATTGGGCAGTTTAGGATCGCAGGTGGAAGGAGGGAGAAGAATGCAGGCATAAAGGAAGGCAAGGGTTAGATCGTGAAGGACCTTTGCTCTATATGGCTGGCACATGGTGATTACTCAATACGTATTTTATTAACGAACACTTAGATGCCAAGCAAAGGAACATAAATTTGTTTATATGTCTGATGGGGAGTCACTGTAAGATTATAATACAGGAAACGGCCAATAAGAGACCTCTATCTTAGAAATCAGTTATGACAAGCAATGCGGTGGAAGATGGATTTCTGTAAGATGGTACTAAAAGCAAGAAAGCCAGTTAAGGAAATGCTGTAGTCTAGATAAGAAATTATAAAGTCCCTGGAATGATACTGCCAAAAAGAAAAAGAAGTAATCGATTTTGTGTGTGTCTATGTGTGTGCATATGTGTGGGCCTGTGTGTGTGTGTATGTTTCTCTTCTGTAGGTTCCCATCATGGAACTCAAATCACTTCTTTGTATAAAGGCTGCATCTTTGGGCCCTCCACTTACAACACTCCACTTACAACCTGATCTATGAGACATGGTGTCTGATAATATTCATGAAGGTAAAATAACGTTATGAAAAATTCTGAGCATTCTCAAAAATGTTTTTCTTAAAATAAAAGTCTCCAAATTCCATTTGTCGGGGTGAGAATTTTCCACCTATTCAAAGAAAAGTAATGAAATAATTATATTGATAAAGTAATAATAATAGTGACAACAATAGCACTTGACACATTAGGAGTACATATGTGCCAGGCAATATTCTAAATGCTTTATATGTATTAACTCATTTAATCCTCACGGCAACTTTATGAGGTAGGTACTATTATCACCTCATTTTACAGATGAGTAAAATGAGAGATGGAGAGGTTTACTCATATGTCCAATATTAAACATCTACAAAGAAGTGGAGCCTGGATTTGAACTTCGTTGATCTGGCTAAGATCCTACACTGACCCTATACCTTTAGAAAAATAACGATCATATTATTTCTACATGATCATTTTATAGATTATAAAATGAAGTGAAATGACATGTTCAAGGCCACGCTACTGACAGCAAGAGTGTGTGTGTGTGTGTATTTATATTTTAAGTAACTCAATATTCATTTGAAGAATAATATTACTTGGATATAAACAAGTTTATATTTTTTGTTAAATTATTAAATTTATTTCGACATTTGATATACAAGGATTTTCCTCTAGTTTTCTTAAAAGAAAAAACAACTCCAAATACAGTAGTTATGTCAAATATTTAATAAGTTATTCTTTTTCTACCATGAGGAGTTAACCCTTACTAATCAGAATTGTAGAAATTTAGCATAAATATATTTGAGAAACAAAAGAGAAAAATAATAATAAGCTGATTAGAAGAATAATACTCATATTTTAAGGGTTTTAATGCAAGCTCATATACGGTCAACAAATTCAACCATTCTTCATTCATAAAATATTGGACTGTGAGACATGAAATTATATATATATATATAAAATTATATATAAATTATATTATATTTACCAGAGTAAATAGTTCCCTTTCAAAAAGCACTCATTCAATAAATTATTATTGCTGCATGTACCCATATACATGAATCTCAAAAAGACAATATGGAATTTAGGAAAACATACACAAAATAAAACATATTATATGATTCTATATATGTAAATGTAAAAAAACTATCATAACTAATATAACTAATATATGATGTTAGAAATCAAGATAGTGGCAAGGGAGAAGGGAAAGATTGAGAGGAGCTCCAAGGAGAATCTGGGTTACTGGTAATGACCTATTTATTGACCTGCCTAGGCATTACATGGGTATGCTTAATTTGTTATAATTTATCTAGCTCTATTCTTATGATTTGTGAAATTTTCAATTAAATTTGTATTTTATAAAACATTATTACTTAGTAAGAATTTTTGACCATTTTATTAGAGCAATATACAGTACCCAGTGTTGAAGAAGAAATTAATATGGATGCAATACAATTAAAATCAGATTTCATAGAATAAGAGAGAGCAGAGACAGGAAAAAAATACAGTGTGACATGATGGCAATAGGTTAGAGCTTAAGAATAATGTGAAATTTGAAGTCAAATAGGCCTCAGATCAAAAATTTGCTCCATCATTTCTTAGTTTGGGACTTTTCTGCTAAAATGGGTTTTTGAGAGAACTCAACGAAATTCCTTACTGGACTTCGATCAAGATTAATTCTCTAGTCTCTCTAACAATCTATAAAGTTGCATGCAAACATAAAAAAGTGATTAACTTAAGCTATAAGGACAGAGAACAATTACAAAATTTAAGACTTTCCAGAAATGCCAACCAGGCAGGCCCTTGGAGCATGAGCTGAACTTGACCAAGATGATTTCAGGGAACAGCACACACTTCAGACCAACAAATACAGACACAAAGATATCAAGCTGTTCAAGTCCAGGAATACTCTGTAGTGCTTTGTGGGTATGTGCGGAGGAGCGGAGCAGAGAGCAGCAAAAAGAGATGCTGGATGGGTATGTTTCAACCAGGTTGTGAAAGGCCCTGTATGCCAGTGCGGGAGTGTCTTGCTTGGTTTGCTTTGATCCTATAATTATGTGGTGTAACATAAATATCAGGCTCACCTGGTTCCTTGAGATCTGAATAACATCACTTCAAACCTCTCTTTCAAATCCTTGGAGGTTCAAATACCTTCTCAAGCTTTATGCCAAGTCACTGAATGCTGCCTCTGCAATTGTGATTTCTGCTTCACACTGTGTTACCAGATATGAAACTGAGACTCTTCCCAGGTTTTCACATGACCCAACCCTCAACAAAAAAATCCTCTCCAGACAGCATTTGTGACTTTATTTCTCTTGTCTAAAGAGTAGGAAAATCATGGAGACTGCAATGCACAAATGCATACAACTTCAAGTTTAACATTAGATACGGTATTTCTTAAAACATGTTGCCTCACTACAAAGGGAATTTGGGGCCAGAGGAATTCTTTCTGTTCATCCTTTTTAGAATGTAGTTTTGACCAATTAGATGTTTTTAATAAAATAAACCATCACAGAACAGTTTCTCTGGATAATGTTATATTTGACGAATCATGATGTCCCATTCTGAGATTAAAGTAAAAGGAATTTTCATGTTAACAATTTATTACTGGTAAGTCAATGATTTACAAAACTGGAATTTTTATAGGTGTGAAGGTTTCCAATATCTGGTCTGATCATGGTGGGAAAATTTAAACTATGATATGTACTACAACAAAGCAGCAATTGCTAGCCTTTAGTGGTAACAGACTTGAAGTACTTAAGGATAATATTTTTAAAACAAGTCTTATTTCAAATACTCCTTTTCTTGCTCAAAAATAACACATCATTTTTAGAATATCAGCCTAGTTAAAATTAAGTAAGTATTTTAATCCGAAAATGAACACTGTCAGCAAACAAGCAAGATTATAGAAGTCCTTTCTCCACCTTGAAACAGCAGTTCTCTACATTTCATAAAGCCCTCTGGGTTGCTCTCTCGTCTTGACTTCAAAGAGATATATAAGCTTAGATCAATTTTGCAGTGGCATACAGCATGATGAGAAACGAGCCGGCTCTGTTTCAGGTCATGGTGAACCAACCTCCAAAAAGGCTAAAAACTGTACAAGTTTTATAAAAATTCCCTTTAGTGGTGACATAAAATAGCTAGCTATTACATTAAGATTGATTTAAGACCTGTGAGTCATTTGAAAAATAACTGTTCACTACTTGGCATGATGTTTCTTATGTGTTACGATAGATGTAACCAGAATATAAACAATGGGTCTTTAAAAAGTACAATGCTACAATCCCCTTTTATGACAAGCTGATGCATTCTGTACAAACAAAGACACCCTCTCTCAAAGGCAAGATTGGAGCCTATATCTATAGATAACGGAGAGCAGGTTTCTATGAAAAAGATCTGACCTTGACAGACGCCACGATTTCAAGAGTTAAACTATTAGGAAGCTTTTAGAAGTGATCATAAATGAATTCAGTATGAAAATAAAATGTGTTAATACTTCTAGCACTAAGTAAAACAGTG
This sequence comes from Equus quagga, assembly GCF_021613505.1. Classification (NCBI taxonomy): domain Eukaryota; kingdom Metazoa; phylum Chordata; class Mammalia; order Perissodactyla; family Equidae; genus Equus; species Equus quagga. The sequence continues at coordinate 10,112,962 of NC_060287.1, read as the reverse complement.
TTTCTCTTTCCTTTTGCTGTATTTACATTAAGCATTTTTTTCAAAATATGCCAATTTGTGTTTATTTCATAAATTTCAAAAAGAATTAAAGATGAGCCAGGACAGCACATTTTTTCACATATGCTGCAGCAGCATATTAGGGGAACGCTAGAGGCTACAGCATTCTTTCTCTCCAAATTGAATTACATTTCCAAGTTTACTGTACACAGAACCCTAAAATTAAACTAAATCCACCGACTTGACTTCTTTAGAGAGCCATGACCAGGAAGAAAGCACACATGTGCACGAGCGTACATACACACAAACATGATTCTAATTAGGGTGGACACAGTCTTCCAGTGATTGATGCACACATGATGTTTCTTCCTAGTTAGGCAGAAATGTTAGAAGTCAGCAATTTGGCGGGAACAGAGACTGCCATGTATACTGCCAGTTGGGCAGCCTGACAGTATGGGGTTTTGATTCCTGCTTGGGAACTGTGTGTTCATAGTAGCAGAAGCCTCATTTGGATTGAAGAAATACTGAAAATAACTCTAAGAAAAAAGATGACTGGGGAAAGTCAGTCAGTAAAAAAGGACATATTTAGAAACACACAAAGCTTAAAAATTAACAGTTACAATACAGGATCTAAAAGAAACTAGATTGGAAGAAATAAGATTTTAATAACAATCCAGCTTTCCAAGAAAATGATACTAAAGCATTATTCACTTGTTCTTGCTCTTCCTTCTGTCTGACTGGCTCCCCCGGTACTATCAAATTTTACCCAAATATTACCCTCTCAGTGAGCCCACCCCTAACTATCCTAAACTAAACCCTCTCTATCCTCATTGTGCTCCCTACATCCCATTCACTCCCTTATTTTTCTCCATAGTGCTATCACCATCTAACACACCACACATTTTACTTATTCTTTTAATGTTTATCTCTTCCCACTAGAATATAAGATCTGTAAGGACAGGAACATTTTCAGTTTTGTTCACTGTAACTCCAGGGTTCAGAAAATTTTTAAACAGACTAAGTGTTTCGAAACCACTTGTAAATAAACAAAGAATTCCCATTATTAAAACAGTACATTGGGGAAGAGGAGCAAAATATTTTTTTGTCCATTAAGACATATTCTGAACTTATTTTTTCTGTTTTATTTATTTATTTTTACTTTTTAGGACATTTTACATGTTGATTACATTTATATTAAATATATTATTCTCCTGTGCAATATAAATAAGTGGTCTAATTTCATGGTTTTTTTCCCATTACTTTTTATACGGAATGATATTTTCCACCCTGAGAAATAGTCTTGTAACACAAAAATATTAGAATAAATCCAGGTGGGAACGGTTTGAGACAATTATAAAGAATGAGTCAAAGATATGTGATTATAGTTGTAGTTTCAGTAATGGCTGAGTAGCTTAAATTAAACCAACCCACCCACAGATAACTACTATATACTCTGGATAAAATACAAGGAACAATTCTTTGAAGGCACCAGAGAGTAACTAAAAACAGGCATAAAATAGAGAGGATTCAACCTTGAGAAAAGGTAACTGCACCAGGGATTAATGTGGGGAAATGCACATTAATTAGTACAGCTTTCCCACTGAAGACACTCCCCAGGCCATTCAGAAACAATGAGTTAGAACTCAATCATAGAACTCAAGCAGAAAGCCACAGTTTTATTGGCCTGAGATGTAAGAGAATGGAGCTCAGAACTGCCAGAGTGGCTAGAAATTGAAGAAGAAAAAAATCCCAGGAATGAGAGAGTCACATATCAAGGAGCTCCAAATCTGCACATAACCTCCCCTCAAATCCTTGAATGACCCGTGAACTACACATGTGCAGTGGAAACAAAACAGATCCCAATGGGAAGCATCAGCTAGAAGACCAAAAGAGCTGAGACTAACAGGAGGAAGATGGAGTTAAAGTCATGCCAAGGTAGAAAAGCCACATCTTACGAATAAAACTCATGTCCCAGGCATAAGGGATTCATCCTAGACTAAGCACAAAATCGAAGAAAAATGCATACGAAAGGAAAGTAAAAACAAGCTTAAGTTTAAGGTATCAGAATGTAATTTAATTGTCTGCTCAAAGATAAATTAACACTCTTCAGAAAAGGATAACAGAAGTAGAGTCTCTCCAATGTCTAAATCAAAATGTCTGGTATACAACCAAAATTTCTAGACATGTAACTGATATACAGGAATATCCTGATGAAGAAAAAAGAAGTCTATAGAAAAAGACTTCAACATATCTCCAATATTGGACTCAGTAGATAAGGGCTTTAAAGCAGCTAGTGAAAATAAGTACAGTGAATTAATGGAAACAATGGTCATAATAATTGTACAGATAGAGATATTAGGCAGATAAGTAGAAAACATAAGAGAATCAAAATAAAATTCTAGAACCGGAAATAAAAATCTGAAATGAAATTCACTGCATGAGCTCAACAGTTGATTGGAGATGGCAAAAGGAAGGATTGATGAACATGAAAACTGATCTAACTGAAGAACAGAGAAAAATGATTGAAGTGAAATAAGCAGAACCTCGTGGACAGTGAGACAATACAGAATGGCCTAACACCGACGTAAATAAAAACTGCAAAAAGAGAAGTTAGTAAAATGGCCAGAAAGTATTCCTTGGAATAACAACAAAATTTTCCTAAAGTAGGAAAAAAGTATAAACTTAACCAAAGCTCCAAGAAACTTTATGAACATCAGCATGTAATAAAATAGAACCACACCTAAATACATCATAATGAAACTTCTGAAAAGCAAAATTAAGGAGGAAGCCTTGAAAGAAACCAGAGGAAACGGTGGACATAAATTATGTCTTATTTCTCCTCAGTATCAATAAAAATCAGCAGACAATGAGATTGTTAAAGTGATAAAGGCCAAAATGAAACAACTTGGTAAAAACTCCACAGAATTCTATCTCCAGTGAATATATCCTTCAAAAATGAAGGTGAAATAAGGCCATATTCAGATAAAGGCTGACAGAATTTACTGCCAAGAGAATTGCACCACAGAAATGCTAAATGAACTTCTTTGGACTGAAGAGAAATAACACCAGATGGAAACATTAAACTACAAAGGAATAAAAAGCAATAGAAATGGTAGATATGTGAATAAATTAAAGGCAATTTTTTCTCTCAATTTCTTTTAAAAACTAATTTTTAAAGCAAAAACTCTAACATATTGTGGGGTTTATAACTTGTCAATACTAACTATAAGACCTTACACAAAGGATAGTGAAGGTAAATAAAATTTCTCTGGTGCAAAATTCTTACATTCTACCTGAAGTAGTAAAATATCGATGCCAAGGAAACTATTATCATTTAAGTATGCATATAATTATGCCTAGCATAATAATTTTAAAAAATAATAGTACAGTTTAAAAAGCCAACAGAGGAAGTAAAATGAAATAGTAATATCTATTTGATATATATGTTTGAATATTTACATATATATGATTAACCCAGAAGATAGGAAAGAAGGCATAGGAGAATGAAGAAACCTGGGGAAAAGAGAAATTGAATGGCAAAGTAACAGACCCAAATCCAACCATATTATTAATTACATTAAATGTAAACCAAATATTCTATTTAATAAGCATATATAATATTATTAGATTATTATATTAGTAAAATTAAAGTCAAAAAAGGAAGACTACTCAGCTTTGAGAGATGCACTACAAATATGAATACACATATAGGTTACAAGTATATGGATGGAAAAGCTATATCATGCAAACTGTAAGTATAAGAAAGCTGGTATGGCTATATCAACACCAGACACTATAGAATTTGGGACATAGAATAAGGGAATAGAGGGACATTTCACAATGATAAAAGAGTCAACAATCTTAATTTATATATGCCTAATAAGAGAGACTAAAAATACATTAAAACATTAACTGAACTAAGTGGAGAGACAGACCAACCTACAATTATAGTTGAAGATTTTAACATCCTCTCTTAACTGATAGAAAAACTTCACTTCACATTGCTAAGATGTCTATTCTGCACAAAATGATCTATAGAGTCAATGTAATCCTAATAAAAATCCAAACACGCTTGTTCATTTGTAGGAATTAATACAGTTATTCTAAAAGTTTTTAAAATTTAAAGAACTTAGAATAGCCATTAAAAAAAGATGGAGGAATAACTCCATGATTTTAAGATGTTGATATAGTAATCAAGAAAGTTTGATAAACTTATTTTTGGCATAACCAAAGATAAATAGATCAGTGGAACAGAAGAGAAAGTCTGGAAACAGACCCACACTAATACAATCAATTGATTTCCATAAAAGTTTGAGGGTAATTAAGTCAGGAAAGGAAAGTCTCTTCAACAAATCATGCTGGAACAACTGGATAAACATATGAAAAATAAAGTTTGGCCCCTACTTCACACTACATGCAAAAATCTATTTGATATACATCATTGAATTAAACATAAAAGCTAAAACAACAAACTTTCTGGAAGAAAACACAAACAATATATTCAAGACCTTATAATAAGCAGATTTTAAGAAGCCTTTTTTAACAAAAGGCACTAAACATTTTTCTAAATGGATAAATCGGACTTAAGCAAAATTAAAACCTTCTGCTCATCCAAATATTCTACAAACCAATAACAGAGAGAAAAATAGGTCTCTAAAAGAGCAAAAGATTGGACAGACAATTCACAAAAGAAGATATATGAATGGCCAAAATGCTCAAGAAAAGAAGTTCAACATCATGAGGCATTAGAGAAATAGAAATTGAACTAAAATGCCCACAATAAAAAGACTGATGACTCTAATGATAGTGAGGATATGGAGCAGCTAGAACACTCTTATGCTGCTGATGGTCATATAAAATGGTACAATCAATTTGCAAAACAGTCCAGTTGTCTTTTATAAAGTAAAACATATACTTAACATACAACCCAGCAATTCTACTCTAAACTATTTACTCAAAAGAAATGAGAACATATGTCCATAAAAATGCTTGTACAATGATGTTTCTAGTAGCATATTCATAATAACCCGAAGCTAGAAACAGTCTAAGTGTCCATCCATAGGAGAATGGATAAACAAATTGTGATATATTCACACAATGGAATTCCACTCAGTGATTAAAAAAAAAAGGAATGAACCACTGATGTGTGTAAACTCGGGGATGAATTTCACAAACATGTTAAGTGAAAGAAGTCATACCAAAAGAGCACATACTGAATAATTCCATTTATATGAAATTAAAGAACATGCAAAACTAATTTACTGTGATAAATTTCTAAATAGCAGTTGCCTCTGGTGATTGGATTTGACTGGAAAAGGAAATGAGTAAACTTTTGGAATAATGAACACATTCTATAACTTGATTAGTGTTATAGTTACATGGATGTATACATTCATCAGTACTCATCAGATCAAACACTTAGATCTATGCATTTCACTGTATGGAAATATCTGTAAAGAGATGTGATTATTTCATATTTTGACATTTATTTCAAAATTAACTTTTATAATATAAAATCTATCAAACAACTAATATGAACTATCAGCTAATTTGAAATATCAAACAAATGAGATCTGTGATTCCAGAATTACAACAGACATTACAATCAGCATTGAGTATTCCTATATCATTTAGCTTTTGCATTCACAAGAAACCACATTAAAAAGTTCAACTCTGACCCTAGAATGGTCCTTTTGTGTCTTTGGAACTTAAGGGAAAAGAGTTCTTAAGATGTCAGCAGTTTTCTGTATTTAAAAGTATTCTTTATCAACATTGTAGGAAAGTTTTTCTTAAATCTAAAATAGTTGTATGACATATTGGGAAAATAATCTTATGAAAAAAGCTACAATCATTACTTTTTTTTTTGACATACAAAAAGCTATATATATTTAATGTATACAACTCAATAGGTTTGGAGATAAGTATACAACTGTGAAACCAATGCCACAATGTATGCCATAAACATAACCATCACCTCTAACCTGTCACTACATTTTTGTGTGTGTGTGAGGAAGATTGGCCCTGAGCTAACATCTCTCCCAATCTTCCTGTATTTTATGTGGGACACCGCCACAATGTGGCTTGATGAGCTGTGGTAGGTCTGCTCCTGGGATCTGAACCTGAGCATGCTGGGCCGCTGAAGCAGAGTGCAACAACTTAACCACTAGCCATCGGGCTTGCCCCTGTCACTACTTTTTAAATTTGCATAAGTATCTTTAACTATTCCTGTTCTTTCTTCATTCTTGTTACAATGATATTTATATGAGGCTGCAATATACAATGCTTCCAGTTACTTTTTATAATTCTTGCTAGAGTCATTCCTAATGATAAGCTTTTTAATTAGGATAATTAGGGGTGTCACGAAACTTAAATTTAGGTGTAAAAAACAAAATTATAGGAAAGAAAATTCCGACAATCACCAGCAATTATAATTTTAATTTTGAATATGATGACAATTTTAAGTCTCAACCTAAATGATTAGTAAGGTTTCTAATTCTTCCCAAGATTTAAAAAACTAGTAATGCTGAATTGTTCAGAGATAAGATTCTTACTATAATTGCGGAAATTTCACTGTAGAAGTAAGGTTGGATTCCATTTAGATTTAATACAAATCCACGTACTCTGAAATTAACATCTCTGAGCCACAAAGATGATAAAGACATGAGGAGAAGGGTTTACTTTCCTTTAAAATATATGAACACTGCACTTTTACCAAAGTTTGTAGTACACCATTAGGGCCACCTCTATGGTTAAACTCTTGTGTCTTCAGTACAAGAGAATAAAAAGAACAATATAAGAGAAATATAAGAGAAAATGCTTGATAATAATAGAAGGCAGGTTGTGGGAACTGTGGAAAGATCTTTTACCTCAGGAAATAAGAGTATACAAGATCAAACTAAAAGAATAAACATAGCACATTGCATTAAAGAAATGTTATCATTTGAAATAACTTCTTTCTGGCTTTTTGACTGCATGGAGTACGTTTATGATAACTCAAGGCATGTTAAAATGGAAATTTGGGAACGTAAGCCAGTAAAATATCAGACAATCCTACAATTTCAAATAAACGATAAGGATAGTGGTTCTTCACTGAAATTAACTGCTTCGTTGCACTGAAGGTAAACTCAAAGATTTGATCATCACAGGAAAGATCTCTTCCAGGGATAGATCTTAAAAATCAATACAGTTGAGTACTTCCAACGACTTGAAGACATAAACAGAATATGAGGGCATAACTGTGCTGTGTTTTCATCATACTATGCACCTGACAAGCAGTAGAATGTCTGGCACATAGAGGAGTTTCATAAATATTGGCAAATAAAAAGAATGAATGAAATTAAGGAAAAAAATGTTTTCATCTAAGATAGGGTAAAAAAAAAAGTTCATTATTGATTCTTATGGAGGTTGATACCTCCAACTAGATGTGTTACAAATCATGCCTTTCTGGAAAAAAAAAAAAAAGGTAAGTTTGGTTATATAGGTGTGGTTGAGTAGACTAACAATTAGAGATCATGGACTCTGGAAGAAAAATCTAGTGTGAGAAGACTGGCCCTGAAATTGGCCAGATAATCAACTTGGGCAAGTTATGTAATCTCTCTGAGATTCATCTAAAATGGGGATAATAATATATGCGGCATGGTATGATATAGAGTAACTGTAGGAATCTATATAATGTGTTTAGCACAATGAGTGGTAATAGCAATTGCTTAGGAAATGTTTATTATCATTATTACTATTATCGTCATCATTATCATCATTGCAATTATTCTGAGTACCAAAATGAAAGACTAAAAAGTATCACTTTAAAGCAACTAAATGGCTGCAATATTTTCAGTGGAGAAAGTGTATAGTTCACGTTTTCGAACTGTTTAGTTCTCTTAATTTTTAGGTCTAAATGAACCATTTATCTCAGGCCATTCCTAGTTTATACACCTGAGTTTCCTTATATCCCTTATGTAAAATCAACTACCTAGTCATAGGAATTCCTCTTCCCACTCCACTCTCAGGAGAGAAGTTTCCCCCAGTCCTCTACCCCATCAGGTCAACCACTACTGCCCTTTGCTTTTCTCCCCACCTTAGTCTCCCAGATTTCATGAAAAGGAAACCTCATTCTGGCACGAGAATTCTGCAACATCCATCCCCTCCCCTGTCCCAGTCTCACCATCTCCACTCATACTGTGGTAAGCACAGCTCAGCGGGAGGTGCGTTCTTGATATCTCACGTTAAAATTCTGAATGCAATTGTCACAGAATCACTGCTGTCTCATGTATAATCTGTTTATTAATATCAATCCCATGCCTCATATACATATTATTATTTAGAAATTATAAATAATTTTCTTGGACAAGTTTACGAATTGACCACCATAAGTTTTAATCAGAAAATAATTTCTAGGTTAAAACAATGTATTATACTTTGGGAATAAATCTCTCCTTTATAAACAAAGAATTACCTATTCTTTTCCTATTTCATAGAAGCAAACTCTTTACTATGGTACAAAGATCAACTTCTCTAAAAATGTTACTTTACGACAGATTTTCCTCTAGGTTCCCATATTAGAAAATTCTCTCTTCTGAAAGAGAGAAGCATCGAGATCATGAATTAGTATAAGAAAGACCACGAAACAGCTTCTCCCCTTTCCTCACTGCTCACCAATTCTGAACTTTGGCATGCTTGTTTTCCTATTCATAAAAAGGGGAGAACAGAGCTCCTATAAAACTTCTAGTAAGATTTCTGGAATACTTGGAGATAAGGTTTTGCCAGAAATGTTTCATCTTTTCAACACTTAGTTGAATTTCAATTTCTTTGCCTATAAACAAGTAGAGTTCGTTTACTTATAAAATTCAAAGGTCAAATTAAAAGAACATATGATTCTAACTCTGAAAAAAAACAGACCGAAAAGAAACCTACATTAACATTTCCCTCAGCCAACACATCATTCATTTTCAAAGATAACCTAACAACCACAAAAATTCAAAGCTATGAAAAATAAGTAAAAATGGCAATTACTGTGCCATTTTTATTGCTGTTATATACATACTTTGACTTAATTTTTTAAATTATAAATACAAAAACACAATGATTTACATTTTTAAAATAACACTAAAATTTTTTTTAATTACTGAATATTCTTCAGTGTTTACCTAATATTTGTTCACTCCTGATAAATTATAAAAGATTATTTAGATAGTAGATAAAGGATAAACTGAGTTGCATTTTGCAATCAAAATTTTGTGATTCTATTTTTAACTGCCATATATATTCAGTATTTATGAACTGCTAAATTAAAAAAAGAGTTTCCTAGTACATCAATAACAAGAAGAAAGATAACGTAGAGGCAAGTAAGAGGAAAGAAGAATTTAACATGAAACTTCATGTTAAAAATATCTGTCAACTACAGAAGAACAACCGGTTAGGTCAATGAAAAAGAATAACACAGCAGAAGCAAATTATCACTGAAATCCACCAAAATTTCCAAAAGTAAGAAGCCTTGCTGTTCTGCCTATTGTGGCTGCCATATGTGCCTGCAGGAATCCCCAAAGACAAGAATGGATTCTTTCAAAATCTCTGATTACATCCCTGTTTTAGGCCCACCTCAGGCAGCCTAAAGGTTCTGTTAATCAATTAGCTGAGGTCCGTGCTAACCCCAGAAAGAGAACATTAGAAGGAGAGAGGCTGCAGCTCACGGAACAAAGCTATCTATTGCAGTGGATGAGCTTTTCTTGTGCATATGCACATGGCCATTGTTCCATTCTTGAAGAATCACATTAATCAATGTTCAGAGGCTGCACCTCCAAAATAGAGAGTTGGCTGTTCATCAGTGATTTATTACAGAGCCCAACATGCATCTAACATGAAACAAGTTGGTAGTTTGGAAGCTGCCGCTGGAGGGGGGAGGGGAGGGAAGATTCGGAGTGTAAGGGGTGCTAAGGCAGACAACTCAGTTCCCTTCAGCAGTCAGAAAAATCCTGCCGCTGACAAATACAGTTACAAACATCTATGCTTTCCTTGAAGGCCGAATGCATTATTTTGATCAGCAGAATTAAGGAAATGTTGAGACTTTAAACTTGAAAAACAAAGAGAAGCAAAGAGAAGAGAAGAGAGAAAAAAAAAAAAAATCCAAGGTAGGGAGGGTCGTAATCAATGAAAAAGGGCTCCCTTGTTTGTCACAACGGTTTAAGCTTTTAAATTGAATCTTTGCTTATGGGATATATTTTAAAATGCTTTCCTGGGGGGAAAACCATATCTATCTACTGCCTTATTAGGTCATGCAGATTATAAAGTGCAAATTTATAAAATAAAGTATAAATTTAAAAATGTCATGTTGCACTAAATGAATATTCTCTTGTGTAACTGAATGACCAGAAACATGAGCATATCAGATAAAAGCAACATTTTCCTTGGGGAAAAAATCATTTGTTCTTTGGCAAGGTTTGACAATATCTTTAAAAAGTTGATCAAGTAAATTTCATTGGAGCAGGAAACAGCGGTTGTGTTGTGGTGGTTGTTTTAATTCCCCACATAATTTCTTTGAACCAAAAGTTATTTTTAGAAGTAACGATCACATACTTTAAAACAAAAATCTGGATACAACATTAGATATGTTTCAGATGACCTATTTGGCAACAGGAGTGAATTTTTCTGAATGAGGACTCTTCTAAAAAATAATGATCATAAGGAGTGGTCCTCAAAATTTCAAAGATGGGAAGAACGGATGTTTAATTAATCCTGTTAGATAAAAGTAATTATTCATCACCATTCACATATCTTCAACTGCGCAAGACATCAAACTCTTCGGAGACTTAAGGCTATAAGAAACAGCTGCTTTCGGCCAATTATGTTCTGGGCTGTCAAGATTCATAACACTCGACCAGCTCCTTCTCCATATTAAAACAGGGAAAATTATTCAAATAGGTATGTTGATTGTAGCAGTAATTTTAACTTAATGTAAAATAAAAGAATGTACCCAAAAAGGATTACATTCTCCATTCTCCTTTCTTTGCTTTAGTATCCTCAGTTGTAAAATGGGATAATAGTCCTAAATGACAGGGTTGTTTTGGTTAAGTGCTCAATAAATGTTACCATTTGTTTAAATTTTAAAACATTGATCGATGTAATAATTTCATCAAGATTTTCTACTCAATTTCTTATTTTTATCCATTTTTATTCACAAAGGAAAAAGGTGGCGGGGGAGGTGTGGGGGACAAGGGAGAGGAACCCCCAGGGCTTAAATTACCTACAAGGTACACCACCAATCCCGATAATGAACACTTCTGCCGACACAAAAATAATTCTTAGTTGATGACTGGTTGGAGTCAGAATAGCAAAGGTAAGAAAAAGCAACAATGGTGTATGATTTATTCCTATCAGTTGTGTATGAATGAGCATGCATGCACATACACTCCCATACACACCTTATGTTCTGCTATCTATCTATAGGTATGTTTATATAAGGAAACAATTTGATGTAGTTGTGAAAGTGACTAGTACCTCGCCCTTCCTATTCTGTACCTTGAAGGTCTAGACTAGCGATTCTAAATCTTGGCTGAACAATAGAATCAGCTGGGATCTTTTAAAAATTCCAAAGCCCAGGCCACACGTCAACCTGATTAATTCACAATCTTGGGTGGGAGCGACATAGTCATCAGTAATTTTAGAAGACCTCCAGGTGATTCCAGTGTACACACAAGTCTGGGAACCGTAAATGTATGAAAAGCAATTTCTGTGCAGGTAGCATGTTTAGAAGCCAGGACTGGGAATAGCACTTCCGCATCTGTATATATCCCAAGTAGTTACTACATCCATCTTTTCGTTAATTTTGTTCAGCAGTTCACTTTACAGAAATTTTTAAATGTTTAATTAAAATTTTAAATTAGTAGGGGGCTGGCCCCGTGGCCGAGTGGTTGGGTTCGCGCGCTCCGCTGCAGGCGGCCCAGTGTTTCGTTGGTTCGGGTCCTGGGCGCGGACATGGCACTGCTCATCGAACCACGCTGGGGCGGTGTCCCACATGCCACAGCTGGAGGGACCCACAGCGAAGAATATACAGCTGTGTACTGGGGGCTTTGGGGAGAAAAAGGAAAAAATAAAATCTTTAAAAAAAAAATTTTAAATTAGTAAGATATTGTTGACTGAGAACTTGTATGGTGCACTTGCGTTATTTTGAAAGCATTCTGGATTGCCAAGAACACATTTTTAAAGGGCTATTATTGTATTCTTTTTATATTTATTATAGTGCACTATAATATTTATTTAAGGCTAATATATTTTAAAAGTAAATTTATAAAATGAATCCACATTTATATCACGCCTTTTCAATAAAATTGCTAACTCATAATTCCCCATCAGAACCAGAAGAAAACATTATGACTAAAGTTAAAATTTTTAAAGTAGTATATCACTGACAGATCTTTGTTTTTGAGTGGGAACATAAAGATGATATAACAAGGAGGCATTGTTCAGAATTTTGTCTCAGATGTACCAAATACCTGTTAATGTACCACTTACAGAGCGAATGGGAGAACTCATATGTGACATAGTATAGTTAGTAAATAAAAATACACTAGACAGATAGTGCTTATTTTATACTTCATTTCCAAATTTATACATATACACACATATATATCCGAAGAGTGATTTTTCCTTTTCTATTTCTTTTCTTTTTCTTTTTAATAAATGTCATGTCTGTTTTCAGTTACTCTGTAAACAGAAGGAAGAAAGCAAAGGCTGAAGTGGGCAGGGTGTGGGTATTGGCAAAGAGTGAGAATAGGAAGCCCAGAGGCACCAACAGGGTAGCATGCCCAAAAACTCCAGGCATCATCCACGAGCCAGTGCATTTGTTCCTTCCTCTCACTTTCATTTGATTTATTCCCAGTGCTCTGTGCCAGGAACAATACTTAATGTTCACCAAATTCTGGAGTCATTAACTGGATCGATTTTAAAATAGTAAGTATCCTTTTGATCTACACTGATCATCGAATAAGCATACTACTTTTTTTTTCCGTTTTTTTTTTTAACAATAAAGTGATTAGAGGCTGAGGGACAACTTAAATAGGTGAGTACATTTTCTGAAGATGGAAACTCCAGCTGCTATAAAATGTCATGGTATGTGGCTTCATATACCTGGCAGTCATTAAAATTGTAGGTAACTTTCACTGCAAAGGAAACAAACTATAATAATCCTATTAAGTAACTTACAGAAATGATTGTTATTTAATGGTAATATGTTTTAAAACCACAGTAAATAGTTGTTTCTGTGCTATTCAATATTCAATAGAATGATGCATGGCTATACCACACTAAAGGTATATACATGGTTTAGTCCTGGTTTATATACTCCTGTTTTCGTGTTAGACAATATCCAGGAACTGAGAAAACTGAGGATGTTTACTCTCTGAACATAAATTTTCAAACAACTGTAAAGATTGCATTCCTAGAAAGCAACAAAAAAGACATGCTTTGAAAACAAACAAAAATCTTATATTCAAAAGCTGACATTAAACATTATACTTTCATTTAGATGGTAAAAGAAATGTAAATGACAGCATATATTTACAGATTTGTAATCATTTCTCTCCTTTTTGCCTATTTTTTACAAGGAGAAATTGTTTCCTTAAAAATATCATCTAGAAAAGCACACATCCTATAGAATAAAGGCAACCTCTAATTATTTGTCAATACAAAAGGTTATCAGTTAGAATTTAGACAATGAGATAAATGCAGATAATTATGAATTGTATCATGAAGTGAAATCGCTTCCAACAGCATCCCTGTTGCTTAAGAACTTCTTGTCTACAAACACAGTCTGGAGCACTGCAGTTGCTCTCTGGGTACCAGGCAGGAAAGCCTTTGGGACTGTGGATGTGTGAGGCTATTATTTCTGGGCTTTGGCAGTAAGAAATATGATCTATGCCCCAGGAAAAACAGTGAAACCAGAAGACATGGTAATTTAAGGTTCAACCACAAGAAAACAGAAAGTTCAGTTACACATAATTGCACTTCTCTAAGATAGAATCAGAACCAACATATTAACAAGTAGTTATTAAATTAATATTTAATTTGGTTCACCAATGAAATTCTTAATAAATTCAAGATTATTTCTATTGTTCTTCAATGCGTACATAAACATACAACATAAATTAGAAAACCATTGCTAAAGATTTGATTCTCAAGAAATATATGTATAGATGCACGGGTCTTAAATTATTATATCGAACATTCAGAATATTTTAGTAGGCCTAAGAATATAAACTTTTAAAGTTGTTAAGCTGTAGATCTGATAGAAGAACTTGTATGTTGTTTGTATGAAAATGTTGGCTGTCAAATTAACTAAAATATTTATATTAACAAATGCATTGGTGTTTTAAAATTAAATCTTGTTAAATATTTTTAAATTGGTCCTGGATTTAGCTTAAAAATATAGCAGCTTCAGGAATGACAGCTTCTATTCCTTTTATCTTTGCCTACATACTTGCTTAAAAACTGACTGTATATGGACAAACACTTAAGCATGCAGATAGTCACCTGTGATTTTTGAGTGTTGAAAATGAAATGTTTCCAAGTTGATTTTTTATATTATCTTTAAAAACAAAAACTATTATTTGAGTAAAGGGTACATTAACCAATTTCAAACATAAAATGAAAATATTATCTTTTTCTCAAAAATAAATGTCATGTTGTGGAATGGAAAGAGTAGAAATTGGAAACAAATACTTTTATAGTATTAATATGACAGAAGTTACAGAACAGAAAAGATAAAATAGAAAATGAAATGTAACACCTTTATTTAGCTCATCTGTCTCTTTCTCATTATCCATCCATGGAGACATTAACAGCTTCACTACAGAGAGAGAAATTGCTTGTTCATTTATTGTGAGAATCTCTTTCAGATAAGCGGCAATTTGCATCCTCATGAGCAATGTATGGCAATGTCTCATCTGTTCCAGTGCAGTATGCAATTTTGCACACAATGTCATGCTGACCTGAAGTAACTAGGATATATTGCTTGCATAAGAAATATAGTGGGTAGGGAAAATACCCACATTCATGTCTTCCAGCCCACAATTTCATTATGCCATGAAAATCAAGAACACAGCAGATGCCCCACCTGCAAATATTAGGAAGTTAATTAACCAATGAAATATCATCAGGGATTTTCATTCAGCCAACAACAATAATAATGTAAAGTTCACTCAGATTAGAGACAGAAAAAGTTTTATACAACTCTTCAACATTTACAAGGAAAGAAGATTGAATAATGGATGGGAGTATCCCTTGAAGAAATTTTACTTTTTAAAATATAGTAAATATAAAAGAGAAGCAATGTAAAATATTAAAACTTACTACTAATTATAGATAATTTCTGGTATCCAGTAGGGATTTTTAAAAGAATGTCATTTATTTTAAAATGCTCTTTTAAATTGTCAGAAAGCTTTTAAAATTATTTTTGACTAAAATCAAGAGGGAAATTTGACTACAATGGGAGTAATGTATCTTTCTCTAACAGGAATGATTTAAATCTGTGAGAAGTGAGGCCTGACAGGCATAAATTGGCTCCTGTCTTTTGATATTTAGAAGATGCATTACCTCTCTTTTCTTGACAGAATACAGTATTCCATAGGTAGATTAGACCCCATCAAACGTCTACACTAATAACTTTTGTGATTGCCCATCTTCCCATTACAGTGGCCACCTTCTCTGTTGTTTTCTTTCTGTCATTTAGTGCTGGGGGGAGGGAAAGACTGGTTTGATGAAATGTAAGTGCCCTTGGTAGTTCTCTCCAGAAATTTACAGTTTATCTTCTTATACTAAACTCCAGGTCCATCTTACATTCTAGATCCTTGATAAATACCAGCCTAGAAAGCAATGGAACTCAGGCAATGATTTAGTCCCACTAATCCATGACCACTTGATATTTCGGCATTTTTGATGATTTTCAAAGCTATTGTAGGGGTAAATTATTTTCCATACTCTATTAAATAAATATTTAGAATTTTATTGAGTTTTATATAATTAAGTGAAATAAAACATATGGTATGTGGTGAAGCAGAGGTGTATTTAAATGTGCAAATCATGGTTGAAATCAAAGAATAAATCTAAGCTCAGTTTTAGGCCAAAGAATTCTCTTATCCATACTACTATCTCCATAGAGAATAAATTCCTTTCTGGTTTGCAAAGATTAAGTGATAGAGATTTCTAAAATCGAAACTGATTTCTTTTCGCCTTATCATCTGCTGGCTTCAGTATACAAAAGATAACCTTTTATGCAACAAAATTTTAATTTTCTGTTTTCTTGAGAAGGTAAATTAATACAAAATTTCTACTGAAGGGAGAAATATTAAACATATATTTATTGTTAAAGACAAATTTTCTCATATTGTTCTAAAATTCCAAGCTATAGAGTTTCATTTTTCCTGTAGTCAATTTTCTTTCACTCCTAAGTCACAGAAAGATGTCACTATGGTCAAATAAAAAAAGATTTTGAAAAATTGCTTGTTTATATATACAGGGTACAACAAGTACTCTTATAACAAGGAAGAGGTAGTCATAATTTAATGGGACAAACAGAAATATAACTCTCTTCCTATATATACAAAGAAATGAGTAAAAAATCACAAATATAATTAATGTTTGACACTTTTTATGGATATAATCCTCAATGAGGTACATTCTTTTGGATCCTCTTTTATAACTTCAAATGCCACACAAATCATATACCATAAATATTACGGTTTTTCAGTTTGGCCAACGGAAAGTGTTAGCTACTAAACAAATTCTTTCTCCATATTTAGTCTATTTTACTTTGGGAAGTTTTGTCCTTCAACACACCCATACCCAACACCTGCCTTCCAGCTTAACTTCAAAGGGATATTTCATATAAAAGCATCTGAGAGAAGGAGAAAAACATGACACCAGACTTGTTTTAGTCTCCATTAAAAAAAAAAGTACAAAATAAGTAAATTTAGATTTACTTCTTAAAAGAACACTGAGGGAATTAAAAAAAGGAGTTTAGAAGTATGTCTTGCAAGGAGACCTTTAAATGTTTGATTATCTTAGAGGGATCATATAATAAAAGAATTGAACAGAAGAGAACAGGCCACCCTGTCTTGGTTCAAATTCAGGCTCGGCCATTTATCAATTAAGTGATTTTAGGGTAAATTAATCATCCTGAGGGTACTTTTTCCATTTATAAAAGGAGAGAAATGATTTTATTTACCTCAGAGGACTGCTATATGAAGTAACAGTGATTTCACAGGAAACATTTATAATAGGGCCTGACACAGAGTACTCAGGTAAATGTTAGGTGATGTGAGTATAATTATATTTGTTAGATGATTCTAATTATGATTATTAGTATATATGTATATTATATAGACAAATATATGTGTGCTTGTGCATATGTGTGTATATGTATGTGTGTGTTTCTCATACTCAAAGTGTATGAATCAGTTCAGCAGGTTTGAGTTCACTTTCTAGGAAATTCATAAGCCCTGATATTACTAATTAAATAGCAATACTGAGTGGAATATATAATCTATTTGAGGAACTTTTATGTACTATGACACTAATCCATTGTAAATATTCACCACAGCTAGTCCATCAGAGAACTTATTACACTGAGACTAAATTCAACTCTTTCTTCTGGCTCTTAAAACTTGATTTCTGACAAAGTTGTAACTGGAGTTAAAAAAAAAGTCCCCAAACATCAGTCTCACTCTCTACCCAAACTACATTTATATCCGTTAGGAATTGGGGCTGGATAAATAAGTTCCCAAAGGAGTTCAGAATGCCATGCTCTTAGTAAATGTTGGAGCAAGTTGGAAAATGACAGTCATCCAAGAAAACGCAAGTGCTATGAGCTTCTGTGTGTACATATTTACACAAACACACAGACCTACAGATATACATACACCCATATATTCTGGTGCTTCCCTCATATTAGAACTCAGCAAAACCATGGGCCATAGCAATTAACAGAGAAAAATCTATTTTATGTAAATGTGGTTATTTTTATTTATTAAACAATTCATTCTCTCAACTATTAAACTAATAAAAATGACCCCCTATTATACCAGTATCTGTGTTTCAAGTTTGCTTTCAAATAAGCCCAAATCCATTCTTTTCAATTGAGGAATCACTTACGATGTTACAAATAATAAAGTCATATTTACCCACAGTCTTATTTCTATATAATTCGGTAAGTTGCTTCTGCCATATTTAAAAACAATTAAAGCACAAGGATGGTGTAGGAAGAAAAACACAAGTTTCTATTTAACCAAAAAATATTAAATTATGAGAGATTACATTTTGTCTTTAATTATGAATTGACCTGACTTCAGTATTTCTTCCTAAGGAGCCCTAAGGGGCTATTATAATTTCTCCCGAAAATGACAAGGTAGCCACTACATGAATCCTTTGGTTTCTGCCTTCACATATCATGCCTTTGGAAACTAAGGCAGCATTGGGATATTTAAACGAGAGAGAGAGAGAGAGCTCAAACATTAAAACTCTGTTGTTGCCAGCAGATAGTAAACAAAATGATACTGAGTATACCTGGGGAGGGAGATATACAAATAAAATTGAGCCCTCACCATGAAAAAGTACTATACTTCATACTTAAGTGTGCTTTAATATTCACAATGAGTCTTTAAGGGAAATAGCATTAGTCATTTTTAGATGAAGGGGCTGAGCTTTGGTGAAGTAAGTTAACTGGTTAACACTCACAAACCAGTCAGTGTTGGAGGCACGATTTGGATCTGAGGATGTCTGACTGACTTCAAAGCCAGCGCTGTAACCACTATGACAGATTGCCTTCTACAGCTAATGGCAAGACTGTCAAGACTAGGTTTGACGGTAGAACTATTTCATCATACAAGTCAACATAATCCTAATCAAAGTTTAAGAATTGTATAAATGTGGAGGGGAGTTTCCTTTTTTTAAAAAATTTTGCTTGTTTCTCTGTTTTGTTTTATACATATATTATTTAGGTATCACTAACAAGAACATTCTTATTCCTGAATCCTGAAATCCTCCCTGCCATATTAGGTTTTCTCTGACAATCATTAGGAACAGACCAGCTGTCCAACATCTCTCATAAAATAGTTCCTAATTCACACGGAATCGTTTGCCCAAACTCTCCTCTTCTGTCTTCTTGAAAAAGCACATGTCACAGCTGCATTTCAACCAGGCTCAAGTAGTGCCTCATCTGTGAGCCATCTCAACGGACAACTAACATTTTGAAGTGCACACAAAATGGGACCAAGAGTGCCTTACTGTTAATTAAAACCATCCTGACAGCCACTGCCTTGGCCTTTATGCAGCTTCTCTCCGTGTTTGCTGAGTTGAGTCAACACATCCGCACCTGTAGGTTGGCTCATAATGAATCAAATGCAAAAACTGAAGTGATCTTTGAAAAAGAGGAGGGTCAGACTCCTTTTCCCTAAGAAAAGCACTTCTCCTTGACCCAATGTATATGTGCACATCCAGTTCAATACTTGGCACATCACTACTATTGCTAACCAAGGAACGTTAGACGTTCGATACCTTAAAGCAGCTGTTCTTAAATGATATGGTCAGGGACCTTTTGCACTCTCAAAAATTATTGAGGACCCCAAAGTGTTTTATTTATGGGAATTGAATCCATTGATACAATTAAGTTAGAAATCAAAGTAGAGAAAAATTTTAAATACTTATTTATTAACTTTAAATTAAAAATAATCCTATTATATGTCAGCATAAATAACATTTTCATGAAAAATAACTATATATATGTTTTTTAAAGATTGGCATCTCAGCTAACAACTGTTGCCAATCTTTCTTTTTTTCTTCTTCTTCTTCTTCTCCCCAAAGCTCCCCAGTACAAAGTTATATAGTCTAGTTGTAGGTCCTTCTGATCGTGCTATGGGGGAACGTCGCCTCGGCATGGCTTGATGAGCAGTGCTAGGTCCATGCCCAGGATCCGAACTGGCGAAACCCTGGGCCACCAAAGCAGAGCACACAAACTTAACCATTGGGCCACGGGGCTGGCCCAAAAAATACCTATATTTTCCCAAGTTAATTTAGTGAAAAGAATGGCATTGTTTGGCAGTTTTGCAGATTTTTAAAAAAATGTCCGGTTTAATGGGTAGACAGCTGGATTCTTCTATCTATTCTGCATTCAGTCTGTTGCAATATATTATTTTGTTGAAATATATGAAGAAAATTCAGCCTCACAAAGATATCTAGTTGAGAAAGGGAGGAGTATTTTAATGGGCTTTCAGAAAATTGTGGATGGTCTTCTTTCAAATTACACCAACGCTGGCCATGTGGTAGTTCCTTAAATGTTAGTGGCAATGTGGAATCTGAAACCACATCAGTGAACTTTTTGTAATCTATTATATTAAAATCCTTTGTTTTATCTTGAACTCTGAATGGATCCTTTACCCACGCACAATTTTGACCTTGTGGACTCCCTGAAAGGCTCTCTGGAACACACTTTGGGGATCACTTGTGCAAAAAATCTCTGAAAAGAGTATGAATGAATCAGCCTAGATTGTGACAAAGGAAGATGCAGTAATTGTACAAAGAACGTTATAAAAGGGTTCAAGATTTTGGCTAGTGCATAACAGCATTGTATGTTTAGCATTTGAAACCAGAAAAGAGGCCCATCCTGGAAATGCAGACTTGCAAACTTGGTTTATGGAGTAGAGAATCAATGGGACTATAACCTCCATCTGCTCCCTTGGCCAGAGTGACCTTTTGCAGTGGACAATCTATTCAACTGTACATGGTAGTCCTGGTTATACTGATATACAACAATATGATAAGTTTGACAATTAAAGTTCACGGTCATTAGAAAATAATAAGAGGCTTCAGCAGAGTGCTTTTATTTCATGACATGCATATCATCTGGGGAAAAAGGTAGGTGCACAGAAAACACTAAGAACAAATGACATCTAATTTTTACCTCTTAATGTTTAGAGCTTTTATTTACTAAAAAGTAAACAATTCCTTTCAGTTAAAAGGAATAACAATAAAAAATTTTCAGCATCTTGATTTTGTTTCATAAAGAAGCTGCATAACACCCAAAGAAAAGTGACATTTAATGAAAAAACAATGAAACAAGAGATTCTAAAATAGTAAACTGTATAAAAACTGAAATAGTTAAAGACTTGTTTCTTTAAAATTTGATGAGATCAGTAATTTTAGCTTGTTTGCATCAAGGAAAGGGCATATCAGTAAAGAAAGAGACTTATAACTAAATTAATATTCAGCAAAAATTAGTTTCTATCTCATTGCTCTTTTAATCATTATTCCATGCTGTAACCATTATCAAATTCAGAATACTCCCTTATTCAATTTATTTGTACATAGCTATAATGTAAATCTGATTTTTACCAATATAACCTACCATCAAGAAAACTAGCTATTTCCTCCTATATCTGGTGACCAGAGGGCATAATTCCAAAACTAAGGTAATTGCTAAACATCAATGTCTTTCAGAGACTTATGCTATGTGGTAAATACACAATTTTGCAAAACACAGGGTTTATAAGTGATGACTCATATGGACTGGAGATTACTAATAAGTCTGAGTAGCCATTTAAAATGAATATATTAAAAGCTGGTTGTGAGTAGAAAAATTACTGTACTTGGTACTAATTGTGGTTCTTTTTCCTTTACCACTTTCTGAGCTCATTAGAATCACATGCTGTGCAAATGTCTCCCCTTTGGAAAGACAGACACTACTGCATTCCGTATGCCATTAGCTAACCTTAGCTTTCCACTATTCCAAGATGCTACAGGCATTGAAAGTACATACTGTAGCAGCGGTAAGGGCAGTTTTCATTCCACAGATAAAAAGCATGCATGAACACTTGAGTAAACTGCACTCTAGAGCTTGCTAAAATCCTTCTCTAATAGGTTTTTTCAGTTAACCTCTCAACACAGACGCAATAAAAATGTAAAATGCATTCCATACTCTAAAAAGTCAATTTTAGAGTTTTACTGAAAATGAGCATTAAAAACAATTAGAATAAGCCAAACAAATGAACATGAAGCTTAAAAGAATTTAAACATTTCTTTTAATTACAGAAACTATTTAACTTACAAGTATACAGGTAGTAAGGCAGAAAGAGAATTTGATTATGATCCATGCTTCACTAATTATGGTGACTTATGGAGCGCTGCATTTCAGGAGAGGAAAATGGTGTTTAGTGTAAGTAACTCTATTTATCTAGAATTTACTAATCCCCTGTGAGAGTCCAACTCCAGCTGGCCCCAGATTTATTAGAAATACAGAATACATTCTTCTTTAAACAGAAAACTACATTTCACATTAACTTTGAGATTGCTTAGAAAATTAGAATGAAAACGGCCGTATATATAAGATCATTTTCCTGTTCACAGAAAGGATTAAATTATGTTTCATGTTGTTTAGTAGTATCCATTTACTTGGTTCAGAAAGGAATATGTAGTCAATGTGAGTCCTGTACTGTCAAAAGGATGAGAGTCTTGCCCCAGAGTTTCAAATGCAAAAGTTATTCCTCTAGGGGGTAAGCAGTAGACGTATTAAACCCAATGAAGTGTCTTAAGAATAACAAACACCTTTTCTCTAATTACCTGCTCACCAAGAAAGCTTATGATTTGATTTCCTGGCTGCAAAGAACTTACCTATGGCTGTGAATAGTCTGGTCTCCTAATAAATTCAATGAATCACCAAACTGAAAATTAATAAATTGCTAATCTCATTTCCTTTTTCTTTTGAAAGAAGGTATTTACTGGATATTTACATCAATGGTATATCAAGGGTAAAAGAGCAATTCCAAGAGAAAAACCTAGGGAAAAAAAGAGTCTTTTTTCAGACCACAAGTATATTTTGGTAAATAGTTATTTAATTTTAATATCATGCATTATGCCATTAAAATGGCATAATTAGATAATTTTATAAGATATTTTATAAGATAATTTTAATAATTATCAATAATTATTGATTAACCATTAGGTATCCTAAATTGATTCTAATACTTCCAACTATAAAAACCAATGATGCCAACAATAGGATAAAAGGGAACTCTCATACACTGTTGGTGGGAATGTAAACTGGTGCAGCTACTGTGGAAAATAGTATGGAAATTCCTCAAAAAATTAAGAATAGGGGCCAGCCCGGTGGCACAGTGGTTAAGTGCACACGTTCCGCTTCTCCGCGGCCAGGGGTGTGCCGGTCCAGATCCCGGGTGCGGATGTGGCACCACTTGGCAAAAAGCCATGCTGTAGTAGGCGTTCCATGTATAAAGTAGAGGAAGATAGGCACGGATGTTAGCTCAGGGCCAGCCTTCCTCAGCAAAAAGAGGAGGACTGGCAGTAGTTAGTTCAGGGATAATCTTCCTCAAAAAAAAAAAATTAAGAATAGAAGTACCATACAATTCAGCTATTCCACTTCTGGCTATTTATCTGAAGAAAATAAAAACTCTAATTTGAAAATATATATGTACCCCTATGTTCACCGCAGCATATTTACAATAGCCAAGATATGGAAACAACCTAAGTGTCCATCAAAGGATGAATGGATAAACAAGAGGTGGGGTGTGTGTGTGTGTGTGTGTGTGTGTGTGTGTGTGTGTGTGTAATGGAATACTACTCAACCATAAAAAATAATAAAATCTTGCCATTTTCAACAACATGGATGGACCTTGAGGGTATTATGCTAAATGAAGTAAGTCAGACTTGGAGAAAGACAAATACTGTATGGTCTCATTCATGTGTAGAATCTAAGAAAAACAACCAAACAAAACAATACAAACTCATAGATGCATAGAAGAAATTGGTGGTTACCAGAAGAGAAGGAGGTTATGGGGCGGGCAAAATGGGTGAAGGGGGTCAATTGTATGGTGATGGATCATAATTAGACTTTTGGTGATGATCACTTTTTAGTGCATACAAATATCAAATTATACTGTTGTGCATGTATGTGCACCTGAAACTTATATAATGTTGTACATCAATTTTACCTCAATAAAAAAAAAATGATGCTACAATAAAACAAGAAAATTATTAGACCCTGAAACTCTCCAATTTTAATTAATGTAAAGTCAGCAACCAACAGTGGCATCTTGTGAAGACATTAAGAAAAGAAAATATGAGTATCAAAATACTCCTGAGCCTTAATATTATACTACTTAATAATAAAGGACTTCTTTATTTTGAATGAGGTAACAAATGAGGCATAGTAAATTTGCACCTCAAAATGAATGATCTTCAATGTATAAGACAATCGATGTACCATATGATCTAGCAATTCCATTTCTGGGTATTTATCTGAAGAAAATGAAAACCTTAACTCGAAAAGCAATATGCACCACCATGTTCATTGCAGCATTATTTATAGTGGCAAGACATGGAAACAATCTAAGTGTCCATTGATGAATGAATGGATAAAGAAAATGTGATATGCGGTGCATATATATACAATGGAATATTATTCAGTCATAGACAAGAAGGACATCTTGCCACTTGCAGCAACGTGGATGGCCCATGAGGGCATTATGCTAAGTGAAATAAGTCAGACTTGGAGAAGGACAAATACCATATGATCTCACTTATACGTGGAATCTTAAAAGAAAAACACTGACTTCATAGATAAAGAGAACAGATTGGTACTTGCCAGAGGCCTGGAGTAGGGGTGGGTGAAATGGATGAAGGGGGTCAAAAGGTACAAACTTCTAGTTACAAAATAAATAAGTCACGGGGATGTAATGTACGGCACAGTGATTATAATTAATAATACTGTACTGCATATTTGAAAGTTGCTAAGAGTTAAAAGTTCTTATCACAATTAAAAAAAATTTGTAACTATGTATGGTGACATGTTAACTGGACTTACTGTGGTGATCATTTCACAAGTATATACAAATATTGCGTCATTACATGGTACACTTGAAACTATTATAATGTTATTTGTCAATTGTACTTCGATAAAATTAATCAATGGTGTGTATGTTTATTAAGGATCCTTCATGGTCCTACAGAATAAAGTCTTTGTTAAATTGAAATTTCTAGCCAATTTATACATTTCAAAAGTGTCACATTTTTATCTTTTCTATACATAACATGTGCAAATGTTAAGAGAGGTGTTTGCGTGTGTACGTTTTTTAAGTTTCTATAACTTTCTTTTTACTCCTCAGTAAAAGATGACCCCAAATCACACCTAGGTTCGCCTAAGCATAGGTAATTTTGCAGAGTTCATGCCAAGGAAGCACAGGAATGTTTTATTCTTTCCAATTGCACTACTATGAAAACTGATTCAACTCCTAGAAGGGATTAAGGATAATATGAAATGTTATCAGTTAATTCATAAAAGAGTCGATTAGAGTCAATTATTAGGGAAATCTTAAAGAAAACTCCAGTGTGGATGCAGAGGATTAGGACAGAGAGAAATGAGAAGAAAGAAATGGCAGGTAGAGGAAATGCCAGTGGTTTCCATAAATGCCCCTCCCAAATCAACTGGGCAAATGTTTTTACAATGGTTTGCTCATATGCTATGGCAAGTATCCTAGGTATTCCTCCGGGTAATTTCCCCATTACATTTAGAGATCATACTTTTGAAAGGTGTTAACTAATTGCAATATGCTGAAAGCAACGTTAAAAAGTAATTTTATAGAGCACCGGTTCTCAGTGTTTGATCTCTGAACCAGCTTCATCAGCAACACCTGGGAACTTGTTAGGAATGCAAATTCTCAGGCCCATCCCAGACCTGCTAAACCAGAAGCTCTGCGGGTGGGGCCCAGCAGTCCAGGTTTGAGTAAGCCATCCAGAAGATTCTGATACAAACAAAAGTTTGAGAACTGCTGTTCTGGACTTGAAGAAAATGAAGCTTGTGGGTAATTACATCCTAAGGAGAAAGTTAGGTCAAAGAGATCACTTAGTTTGTCACTGCACTAAATAATGCCAACTATTCCAAAAACGTGTAAGTAAAAGAAGAAGTTTACAATTAGAAAACTTGGAACCACAGGCATGAAAGAAGGTAAAGGAAGTAGCAGGTAATTAGATCCATACTTTGAGAAACTCTGAAATCCAATCTGTGGCAAATAACTGTTGATTTCACATCTGTAGTTCTGAAGTCTACTCCTATAGAGCACTGACATAAATTTGAACAAAATCGATGTGTAAGAGCACAAGCCAAGAAAATTTTCTAAACTGAAATTAAGTGGTGAAGCAAAGATCAGAACATTCATTTCATAATAAACAAGAATTTAATGCATGCGCTGAAGCCCTAGTTTATTTCATCCTCAGTTACTTTGTGAAGAGCATTACCTCTTTCATAGACAGGGACTGTATTAATAATGTCGACTATGCAATATGTGTACCGAGAGACGGAGATAATGTCCAGTGTGCTAGAGCAAACTGCTGATCTTGATCTTACTAAAATGAGTAAGAGGGTCATGCACTAGTAACCAGACCTTTAACCTGAACTTGCCTTTGGGGAATTTTGAGATGGACTAAATCAATTGACATGGCCATTGCAATCGAAGGCCCTGTCAAAATTTTTACAGTATTTGAAAGGGGTAATTGGAATCTGAAATGGCCCATAAGCTACACGGAACTATAGTTTTCAATATACCAAAAATCCAACACATTTTATTTCTTCTTTATAAAATATTGCATAACATGACACAAACAAAAAAGTTAAACAAGAATTTCCAAGCAGATACTGAAAGATTCTGTTATTTTGAGTCCAATATATGTCTGAGTCCTTCTTTAATATAAGAACTGAGTTTAAATGAGAAATAGTTTTTAAGAAATGAATGTAACAAATATATCTGGATGGTGTGAACGAATCGTTTTCCCTAATAACTTCAAAATTTTAGAGAATATGGAACACAGAGAGTTCTCTTACCTAGATCAAAAGAAATATGTTATAGGTGAGTCTAGTTAAAGACAACCTTCATTTTACATTTAAAAAACAATTAAATTGAAGCTGATTTTTTTCAGTTTCAAAAACTAAAATATATTTCTCTCTCTTTTTTATTCCAGTTTATGCCTGGCCCACAAGGTGCTTTTTGTACTGGACAGAAAAATAGAATGTTTTTTAACATAAATGTATGTTTTAAATTATACTAATAAGCAACATATCAGCTGTGAGGTGAGACCACATTGAAAAAGACTACTTCAGCTTACGGAAAATACCAGCTGTCTCCACTCTGTGAAGATGGATTACCACCTGTCCTGTTATCTTCCATACACAATACAAGGCACGTTGGCCATTTTAACCAGGATAACTGTACCCATATGTTCTTTAATTCTGGTGTGCATGCCGCCTACCATTAAATATTCGTAATAGATCATTGTAAACAAGAGATTAGCGTGGAAGACAGGGTGTTTAAGCAAAGTCTAAGCCTCTGTTTTACTAAACCTCCTTACTTGTACTCGCAACTTTGCACAAGCTATATTATTTGTGATAATATCATCAATTTTAGCTAACTAGTAAAGCATGCGTGTGTAAACAGAAAACAGTGAGGGTTTTTTTAAGGCATAGTAAATTCAGGCTACATGTCACAAAAAATTAAAACTTAGGT
Source organism: Equus quagga (assembly GCF_021613505.1). NCBI lineage: Eukaryota > Metazoa > Chordata > Mammalia > Perissodactyla > Equidae > Equus > Equus quagga. The sequence continues at coordinate 10,085,417 of NC_060287.1, read as the reverse complement.
TGCCATAAAAAATGCATTAACCTTTAAAATGATCACATACATAATTTGCTAGAAATAAATCATTTTGCCAGAAATTTTCTCCTTCTCGCATCACTTCCAAAATGTTACATTATTGAATATACTCAACAGACAAGATAAGAAAAGGAAGCACAGATTTTAAAATTTGATAGCTGAAAACAAGTTGACCTCTATTTGAAAAATAAAACGCATAGTTAGAATTACATTAGTTCCTTTACGAAGTCTTTAACTAGCAAATGGGGATGAATAAATAAATTTGTTTTTCTGCTATGGAACAAATGGAGTAAAAATAATGTACCTCATTATCAAATGCATTTATGTACCTGGTCAGCCTAATAAGTAACCAAGACTAAGTGCAATGGGGACAAGTAGATATTGAGTTCTGTTTTGGTGAACGTAGGCTAACTTAGCTATATTGAAATCAAGCACAAAGTTGTGGTCCTATTATGTTTACATAATGTGCTGCAGCCAGCTGAGCGATGAACCAAACAACAGGTCCACTAGCAGCTGTTTTGCCTAGTGTTCAGTATTCAAAATCTCACGTCAATATGATTTAATCCAAAAGATTAACTAATAACCTAAAACAATGCAAAATAATTTGTAGAAACAGAGTAAAAAGTATATGTAAAATCTCTTTGCTTCATCTTAGATTAACCAGAAAGATAAAATATTCTCATCTACAATCTCTCCATTGTAAATAGTCATAAATTCCAGTCCCCTCGGAGGCAACTAATAGACTGCTCCTTGCAGATGTATTTTGTCTAACATTGTTGAGTTCCAGTTTATATTAGTCAAATATTTTATTTCTTTCAAACTTGTGAAATGTTGGAGTTCCTGAATAAACTCTGAAATAAAGAGAATAGGGAGAAGCAAGTAGAGATTAAAGGAAGACATTACAAAAGCTTTCTTGATTTACAAAACTTTTCTTAAAGGAAAGGAGAAAGCTATTGTAATGGTTAAAGACAGAGCCCTTTTATGTGTGCAGATGGGAAGCACTTCTAGAGAGAGTCATATTTCCTTAGGCTAAAGACCAAGAAAACTTAACTGCCCTAGGCCTAGAGTTTTGTGGCGAGAACAATTCATTCATTGAGCACTAAGATTCAGTAATCAAAGTACGGGAACAAGGGTGTGATTTTCCTCTTATCTGAGGACGTGACCACCAATTCAAAAGAAACAAATGGCAGTAAGAAAATGGAATCTCCCAAATGGCTAGGATTTTTAAATGTGTGATCCTTTATTTCTTTGCTTTTAAATTTCATTTTGTATAAATCATTTTATAATAAGCCAGAAACATACACTGTGTCTGACAACTTCCAACAACAATTTCTTCTTATATTTCAAAACTGTTTCCAAAAATCACAAAGCATAATACTATGTTGCATCAAAAGTTGAAAAGATATACTAAGTACAGAAATTTACCAAATATTTAATATCAATATTCCATAATACAAGAAGACATGAATATTTAAAAGTAATAGTTACAATTTTTTTTCAAATACTACTTCACTCAGTGCATGTAATGAGTTTTGTTGAAAAGTTTAGTGTTAGAATGCCCCTTAGAACCTGAGGGAGAAGCTGTATATTTAGTATATACACTTACCCTATGTCCATTTGACATCCCATTTTGACTCCAATGGCCCCCACCAGCTATGACTATTTCCCTGACACTAGATCAAATCTCAATGAATGGCCAGAAGAATCAATAATATGAATCAATGTCTTAACTGGATGGAATTTGCTTGGTTTTTGAACACCAGCATTGAAAATAGGTACAGTAGCTTAGAATACTACATTTAATTTTACCTATTTAAACCTAACTAAAACCTTAGGTAAAAATGGAGAAACTACATTTTTAAGGTGAAACATCATTAAAATATGTATGATAAAATTTTTATCAAAAACACCTTAATAATCACCTATTCTATGTGAAAGTACTTTCAGATCAGCACAGAATACTTGCAAATGTACCTGTTCTCTTTATCTTTATTGCATGTTTGATTGAAACAAAAAGATGAACCAAAACAGTGGCAAACTGAGAGGACAGAAGGAAAATGGAAAATACAGGTCCCACCATTGCACATGGCATGATAACAAAATGAAAGACTATCATGTCTTCTGACAAGGTCAGAACTAGCCTCTGTACTTTGGGCTCCTGGAGACACAATGCTCAAAAATATATAATCGACAGTGGTTTCCATTCAGACCTATTCAAGGCTACAAAGGTAGCAAATAATAAGAAACACCTATAATTTTCTAAAAGTTCCCACAATTCTAAAACTATTTCAAAATTTGGGGAGATAAAAAGAAAAATTAGTACTATGTGTTTCTGATTTGATTTTAACCTGCTTCTATCAAAGGCTCAAAGATTTTTATATGTAATTTCTATTTAAAGTGAACTTCATAATCATCCAAGTTTATTTCCAAATGAAATCACACCAAAAAATGTAAATCAGATTAACATTGGTTTTTACCTGGTATAACATATTTCCAGTATTTCCATATACTGACTGATGACTTTTCCCTTATACTTCTTTACATATTTTATTTACGACAATAAAAAAGAATATTTTTCTATAGTATAACACTTACTGAGACATGAGTTTTAACTACTAAAGTAAAATTTATGTTATATCCAAAACATGTTTAAAAAGGTTGCCTACTGGAAAACTATAATTTAGTAAAACATCAAGTAGAAATACATTTAGATCCTTCTTTTTCCAAAGTGACCTTTTCTAAATGAAAAACTTAGATTTATTTATCTGATCTCTCTCTATATTTATATATATAATAAAATATATACATATATATGTTCTATATGACATATATAATGTCTTATATATGACATATCTGTATATACGATATATGTCATATATATGTATTATAAATATGTCCAAAATTATATATATGTCTTAAATATATATATGTCTTATATATGTCCAAAATACGTTAAGCAATAATGAGTAATACCTAATAAAAACTGGAGGCTTGTCTTATAACAGTTGCAACTATGATTCCGAGTATGGGGCTAAAATAACTAGATTTACGATTTCCAACCTAGTTAAAGAGTGCAGTTTCCAGAAATTGTTATCCAGCTTAATTAGAGCCCAGATAGACATTACTGGATAGGTTCAAGTATTCTCTTTTTGAAAAGAAAAAAAAAACCCAGATGGTACACATAAAGGTTTATGGCCAACTTCTTTGAACTAGTCAGAACAAGAAAGCTTCCTTTCCTTAACTTTACTAGGTAAGTAAACCTCAAGTGGATGAATGACTTAAGCATTAGAAAACCAATTAAGGATGGCAACTAGACTTTTGATGGTGAAGATGATGCAGTCCACACAGAAGTCAAAATAGAATGATGTAAACCTGAAATTTATATAATGTTATAAACCAGTTTGATCTCAACAAAACAAATTAATTTTTAAAAAAAAAAGAAAACCAGTTAAGAAGTCTGAAATCAAAAGAGTTCTCAGGCTGTGTCATTAAATAGTCATATTCCCATTTAATAATGATTAATATCAGCATAGTCAGAATTTCTCTTATAAATGTCTATTTACTCATTTTAAAAATAAATCTGAGGGCCATGCTTGATGGTCTAGAGATTAAGTTTGGCATGCTCCACTTCAGCAGCCTGGGTTCAGTTCCCAGGCATGGACCTACACCACTCATCAGTGGCCATGCTGTAGCATTGGCTCACATACAGAAAGAGGAGGACTGGCAACAGATGCTAGCTCAGGGGGAATCTTCCTCAGCACAAAAAGAAAAGAAAAAACAATTCTATATTAACAAAGGTGTCACCTCTTAGAAAAATAACAAGTATTTCTAAAACAAGAAAAGATTAAGCTAAACTACACAAATTTAGGCTATTTATTTTGCCTTTGATGCCATGTTAAATATAAATGTAATTTGCTGAGGTAAAATATCTAGAAATATGACTAATTTCACAAAATCTGAATTTCCATCATCATTCTTCAGCTACCATAAAGAAAAAAGAAGGTATGTTTAAAGAAAGACTGTTAAAACTGCAGTCTCAAGAAGTCCTTAGTCATCCTGAACCTTCAGACAGGCCTGGGCATAAACTCAGAACATGTCCTAGTAAGATAATTTCTCTGGGGGCATATCGTTCCCTCAGCTTTGAAGGATTTATCTTAGACAGATTCATCTGGCCTATTAACAATTCTGATTCAAAGAATCCAAAGAAGAAAGCAAGAAAGAAGGAAATAACTGGGGTTTTTCAACTCCAATTCTCAGGTTCCATTCAGAAAACGTCTTCCTTCTTTTTATCCTTCCTATGTGAGTTCTTATTAATGTTGTTTAAGAACAGAAGCTACCACAATACAGAGCCTAAATTAGGTGATTGTTACATTGCTTTAAGTACCTAGCACAGCTCTATGCCATCCATAGGCTTTCAGCACACATTAATTGATATTGAATAATACTTGATAACAAGTTAAATATTAAAGCATGATGTTGTGAGCACCAATGCCTGTTGATAGTGATTATTAATCAACTGTTAAAAAACCCATATATATGGTACCATTTATGGAAAAATAATGGAATCACTCTAATTTCTTCCTTATGATGTAAGGTTAAATTGTGTTTGTGACATTAATATCTATAAATGGAAAAGAAATCAGAGTGAAAACCTCATCCTGCAAAGAGAAAGAACTATGTAAATATTTTGGAATGCCTATGGTCCATAAAAGAGGCAGAGTATTAAATGTGATGAGAGAAATGTGTGAAAACCGGCCCCGAGGAAGAGCAGCTTGGAAAAGCTTTTAACCAGGAAAAGTGCTCACATGGAAAGTATAGTAACTTTTGTTCCATTTAGAGAACTAAAATTAACCATAAATTTTAAAGAACTCTGATGCTTTTAACAATTAAAGATGAATCATTATCCCTTATTTGGCAATTTTTGGGTTTTGTTTTCTGTTAATTTGCAGCAATCTTTCCTCAGTGTCTTCTTACTCTTCAAAGTATTAAAAAATCACCAGGTAGTTTATGGTAGGGCAGCCAAAAGAAATAAAGTATCAGCTCAATTAGATGCTGGCTTTCTTTCTTGAATTTTCCAAGTTCAGACTATTACATTGAGATTGGCATTAGTCTCCTCAGCTGCCTTCTAAGGTGCCAGAAAGTATATCTGTGAAACTGCATACAATGTGCACATACATCCTTCACACTTTTAGGAAACCTCATGTTGAAAAGAATGCTAATGGATACTGATTGGCTACCAGCATAAAACAGCCCGATAGGAAAAATAAGCCATCTGGGAATTGTCCTAATCTGGGTGCGTTCACCCAATTCTCCACTACCTGTTTCTGCAACCCATTTATTGATCCTTTTCTTGTGGTTCTTTTGGAGCAAAGGAACATTGCACATTGACATGATTTTTCTTATACTTACAAAAACTTTACCAATTTTAGTTAAAAGTTCAATCATATACTGATAACATTAAAACTCATATCAAAGTGAATTACGACTGCTGCCTTCAGACATATATGTCATTCAAAACTATCAATTTGTGTTTGACTTTCTCAGTGGCTGTTCTATCTGACTGTCACCTGAGCTTCAAACAGTCCCAAGTAAATCCTCAGAAATGGAGCTTCAGTGGCTCCTCTGAGTAGGGGAATTAACACATCTTCTAGATTACATGGTACAAAGCAGGACTGAAATACCAGGACTTTCACATCACTGACGCTTACTAGCCAGAGATGAGGAACTCACTTTTTAAGCTGGAGAGTTAAATGTTCATTTCGACATAAAACATAAAACATAAAACAACTTGATTAAGGGTAAATTAAGTAGAATCAAAGTAGATGGCCCTAACAGAAAGCCGAACACGTCAGAAGAATAACCTCACCAACACAAGAGAAAGGGAAACAGCATGCATTCACAATGTAAACCAACTGAAGCTTTACTGCTTCCTAGTTATTTACTTAGTGGATTGCCTTGTCAATATCTAGGCTTTAAAAGATTACCTAAGTCATGTCAGAAGATCCCAACCATTGATCTCTCCTGGACACATTGGTCATGTTCTTTTAAGGGGTCATATTAGGTAATGCTTTCTTTACCCAAAGCCACTCTGTCTTTATAGGAGAGAATAAGTTGAGGAAGGCAAGTTGACATGGCTTAAATTTCTTAGGCCTATTATAGGACAAAAAGGCAAATATAAGAAACAAAACCTAAGTATCAATTACTTCTTTTACCTCATCTCAAATTTTATTAGGGGAGTTTATTTTTGAGTGTACTAAACCTGTGATAGTTTGATTTGCTAATAATGCATAAATATCAAAGCCATAATCTTAAATGCAAAATGTATAGGTCTTAAACCACATGAGTGTGCAGAATAAAAAATATAACAGTTTCAGGTGTAAAGGAATTGCAGGTGTAAAACAATATTAACATTTTGCTGGTTCTTATCTATGATTGAGTGGAAATTAGGAAAACAAATAGAAAACTATAAATTGAAAATTGTATATTTTAGAACCTATTGGCTGCCATATTGACAGTTATTTTCCCAAATAAAGTAAAATATATCATGCTGCGGCATTATTTTTGAGAAGGTAGCTGTCTCATGTACAAAATGAATTTGTCCTAAGTTTCACCTTCATGATTAAGTATCCCTCATGATTAAGGAGTCTCATCAAGTGTGACAGGCAAAATAACATAGGGATTACGAGCATAAGCAAAGTTATTTAAACTACCTGGGCCTCGATTTCAGCATCTGAAAAGCGAAGATAATAGTAATACTTACTTCACTGAGTTTTTGTGAGGATTAAGTAAATTAATCAATGTAAACCAGTGTCTGGCATATAGTAAACACTCAGAAGTATTGGCCATTATTACAATTAACATGGCCTTTCACCTCAACTTCTTCCCCAACTGTAAAAAGATTAGATTGTATTCTATAATAAGGTTTTACTAAGGGACAATTTACTCCACTAAGTTAAATAAAAATAGAAACAATTGAATTATGTTAGCTTGAATATTAAAATTTAATATGCTTCTTCCTTTGGCTCGGTTCAGAATTTCAGTAGTGATAGTCCATATATGTGAACATAATTTCCATAGCTAAGTACTCTCTGTATGGTGCTTACAAAGCTTCCAAACAGCCAGGCATGTACCTATGCAGTTTGATTAGGCCCTTATGTCAGATAAATGCACAGTTTTTGTAAACATTGAGCGCACAATGGGTCATTTTGAAAGGAGAGATTCTCGGAAGCACCATAAACATCCAAAATGGAATGTCTCTGAAATAATATGATTTTGTTCTCAAAATAAGTCCACCCTCCAAAAAGTCTGAATTTTAGGAAGGTAAGAAGTATAAAATGAAAAAGGTTGTAAGTGACAGAATACAAATAGGTAAGGTCTGCATACAAAATATGTAACAGTTCACTGGCACAAAAACAGACTTTTAAACAGGGAACAAAACATAGCATGAACAGTTACATTTGTCAAATAACTGTTACATAAAGGGAAGACACAGCACATATAAAAGAGCTCTAGCTATCTAATGAAATATATAAAAGACAAACTAGTTTTCCATGGGAATAAAGGCATGTAAGGCTAGTCAACAGACTAAACGCTGTGAAAGCATAAGCCAAAACTAAGACTAAAGTTGTCCTTCAAAAATAAAGACTACAGGGGCCAGCCTGGTGGTGCAGCAGTTTAGTGCACACGTTCTGCTTCGGCAGCCCGGGGTCTGCTGGTTCGGATCTCGGGTACAGACATGGTACCGCTTGGCACACCATGCTGTGGTAGGCGTCCTACATATAAAGTAGAGGAAGATGGGCACGGATGTTAGCTCAGGGCCAGCCTTGCTCAGCAAAAAGAGGAGGATTGGCAACAGTTAGCTCAGGACTAATCTTCCTCAAAATAAATAAATAAATAAATAAATAAATAAAAATAAATAAAACCAAAAATAAAGAAAAGACCACAAAATAGTCTCTTACAGAAACAGTTCCCCC